>NC_137666.1:2934388-3224388 GCF_963422515.1 Blennius ocellaris
GGGGTATTTGTGTGTGGATGTGTGTGTGTTTGTGTGTTTTCACATCGTATGAGCACCGATGCATTTTTAATAGGGCCTGAAAGGGTGTGGACACACACACACACACACACACACACACACACACACACACACACACACACACACACACACACACACACACACACACACACACACACACACACACACACACACACGAAGAACTGTAGAATTTTCGGTCTTCAACACTGCTGGAAAAGTTACCAGTGAAGAAGTAATTCTATTAGTGTACTAATTGCTCTAATTGACTTTGCTAACAAGCTAACTTACGCAACAGCTCCTGTTTACTTAACGTATAATCAATTCAACCTTTTGTCCACACGTTGGTGCATGTCTTGTCTGGTTTCTTTGTACCAATAGAGAGGTTTTAGTAGGGAGCTACAGGCACTAGCACTCGCCTCGGGGAATACACAAAACATCGCAGTAAAAAACGCACAATATACAAAAGACAAAGTGATCTAAATTAAAGCGGCTATCGCAACACTCTGCAAGATAACACGATCATCTGTTTTATTTAAAAGCGATGATCCAGCAGCGATAGAACACAGCATCAGCAAACCGAGCCCCCTGCAGGACAGAGAAGTCATTACAGTTAAACTGCATAACTTAATGTAAATGTAAATAGAAGTGTTTTAGTCTGACCTATATTGTTGTTTGAGACGCGGATGTTGATAAACACAACTGACGATGATTTAAGTTTGGTTAAACCACTTGTGATTTTAAGGAAAACCGTAAAATCCTTTGATCCTCATCTAAACTTTGCTCGGGAATATTTACATCAGCCGTTAGTGCTCGCCATTTCTGGCCTCGCCGTTTTGCACTTGGATAACGCGAAGCCCGTGACTGAAAAGGACATTTGTAGCCCCGCTTTGCCTCGGCGTCGTATTTACGTGTGTGCCTGTGTTGAGTGGAGGAGGCCTCATTCCCTCCATCTTCTCCTCCCTCGCCGAATGCCTCTTCCACGTCACGTGTTCCACCTTTCCTCTGTAAATCCCGACGTCCCGGACACAAACCAGACACGGGAAGCGAAAAACAAGGGCGACAGACACGAAGGTGGGGACAGGCGGCGAAGGAGTAGAGACCAGAGACGAGACGGAGAGAGAGAGAGAGAGAGAGTCTTCACCATTAATACAGCATCTCATCTCTTGTGCTTCTTAGCACTTTCAAAATCCCTTTTTACCATTTTCGCCCTGTCGCCTCTCTCTGCTGCGTTAATCACTTTGCATGCACTCATTTTAAAATTTTCTTTAATCATCAAAGCCAGTGAGCATCATGCATATTCATATCATCTTACCCCCCCCCACACACACACACACACCACCACCACCACCACCACCCCACCCTCCCCCAAATGCCTCCATCCCCTGGATCTCAGGTTCATTACTCTGCCGCGCAGCCATTAGCCACTTCCCTAATCACACAGTTTGCACACACAGACTGGCCCGTGCATGCACGCGCACACGCATAGAAGCACGCAGCTAGCCACCAGCGCTAACCAGTGCTAATCCACTAACCAGACCAAAACACACACGCACACACACACACACGCGCACACACAGGCATCCCTGCAGTCTAAACTGAGTGCGCAGACTTGTCATCCATCCTGGCTGCTGGATGGCTGGAGCCGGGAGTATTTGTCAAGAGGCTCGACGAAACACCCTCATTTGCATAATGACTTTGTAGTTCTGCATTAATAAAATTTGCATATGAAGCCGTGTTAATTACTCCTGATCAGCCTTTTTTGCATTCATGCATGGTAATTTTTCGGCGACTTGCAAAAAAAAATTGATGTCCTGGCGTCGGTGATGAGATTGGTGGAGGAGGCTGTGTACGTGCGTGTGCGTGTGTGTGTGTATGTGTGTGCGAAGGAGGAGGACGAGGGGTGGAGATGATGAAGGTGAGGCGTGGAGGGGGAAGTAAAGGGAGGGGAAGGGGGGGGGGCGAATAGTGGGGGGTTGTTTGGGGCATTATCAAAGCAGAATAGATGGCAGATTGGTGTGGTTTGCTTTTCAGGCGGCGGCTCTCTTTTTCTGCCCATAACTTCTGTTGTCAAGAGTGAAGAGAGAAGCTTTTCAGTAAAATCCTCATCTAATTTCATTGTGCAACACACACACGCACACACACACACACACACACATATGCAGATTCACACTGGCTGGCCGGCAGCCATTCGTCAATCCATTGTTTACTCTCGGGTTCTTCATCTCAAACAAGCAAAGACTTCTCAAACTGTCAAGTTTGATCAACAGCGGATAATATTCACAGACTTTTACAAAGGATTTGGGGGGGGGGGGGGGGGGGGGGGGTTTAATAACTACTTGATGTCTTCTTGACGCTGCTCTCCGTGTGTGTGCGGCAACACCTCACTGTCGCGTCGATCTTTGGTGAATCCGGAAGGTACCCTCCGAGGTCCCCGGGCCCCACTTTTGAGAGGCACTCGGTTTCGACGTGACGTCTTGCTTTTCCCGCTCGTCTTTAAATAGCTTTGGAAAAGCAGCCCGTCTTTGTTGCAAATAGCATCTAAGTGAGCGAAGGTTGATTTTAGAAGCTTTCCATTTATTTAAGGCTTTTCCCTCAAGGACCAGCTCATTTGAATTCCCCACAGGGCCGATCAGGTTTAATAAACCTCATGCTTAAACCAGTTAGAGACTTTCTTCATGGTCCCTCCAGAGTTCAGGCATTTATTCGTGTCTTTTCCTTTTCTTTTTTTTTTTTTTTTTTTTTGTTTCCTTTGGCATTTAGCTTGTGGTTTTGGCGTCGGGGCTTTTTAATGTATGTGCTGTGTGTTTTCTCTCAGATCTGCGAGAACCAAGCAAATGAATCTGTTGGGGGTTTTTTTTCCTTGGTGGTCTCTTGATTCATGTGAACGGAGTCGTAGCCAGGAAGTAGGAGTGCGGTGAGTCCGGTGCTCCGGCTAATGCGAAGGCATGAACAGTATGAGCATGAATCAGAGGCGACCAGGGTGTTTAAGGTAACGTTTTGAAGGGATCCTCTCAGTTCTCCTGGGTTTGTCATCGTTTAGGAATGTTTAGTTTTACGAGCTCTCCCCTGTTACTCATTCAAAATTAATTTCTGGAGCTTTCCTTTAAGTAAGCTATTGTCAAGTTTTGGTTTGGTCAAATACATCGACAACGACATTGAAAGAGAAGTGACATTTTGAGGGGAAAACCAAGCACATATGGTCACTTATAGCTTTTCCGTAATCCTTCAAAACCTTTAAAGTTAGTAACCGTTACAGAACACAGCCATTTTCTACAAAAAAAATGATTTTATTTGCAAGACACTGGTACCATCAGGTGAATGAGATGAAGTATTAAAGACACCGAGGGATAATATTAAAATTAACACACTTTTTCTGATTGCAAGTTGTGAATTATGACATCACTTAGTCGTGTTTTCTTCAAGAAGTGTAAAATATTCCATCAGTATTCAATCAAAAAATGAATAAGATGCAACAAATAGCTGTGGTCTGTCTGGAAAGCTCATAAATGTGATCATTTTTTTTGTCTAATTTAGTTTTTAGTCTTTTTTTCCAAAATTGCCACCTTGTATAATGCAGTTACAGAAGCGAAGAGATTGACTTTGGTTCTTCATCGGGTTTTATTTGGGAGACTGAGAAATGAGTTTATAAAGAAAAAGCAAAAACAGGAATAAACTTCTGAGATGAAATTCACCCCAGAACTCGCGCCGGCTGTGACGAGCACTTTACCATAGACGTGATCTCCGCATGAAATGTAGGTGAAAAATCCTTCCGTCGATAGAAGAGCCTTTGATGTAGCATGTTGGCTTCTCGTGTCGCCGAGAGATGAGATCGCCGGATAAAGCAATCGGCGGAGTCGCGTCTCCCGAGCGAGGAGCTGTGTTTGTCAGGGACGGGGTGGATTGAAACAGGGGAGGGGTGGATGGGGACAGGGGAGGGGTGGATTGAAACAGGGGAGGGGTGGATGGGGACAGGGGAGGGGGTGCAGGAGGCTGATTGAGCAGCTCTGCGCAGGATGCTACGCCCCAGCCCAGCTGAGGATGTTGCAGACCCTCCAGGAAATAGCCTGGACCGGCATTCACTCATATATGTATGTGTTTCCAGAGAAATTGTGTCCAACGCTATTATTCTGTGTGTATACACCTCATTTTTTTGTTTGTGTCAACTGGGGACATGAGCTTGGCTGTGTTTACGCCGTGCACCGTATTGTTAGTGCATGCATTTTTTTTTTCTTTCTTAATTTTTCTCTTCACGTCGCATTGTGTGAATGCGAAATGTGGCTCGTGAATTTTTTTTTTTTTCCCTCAGAGGCTGTTCCAGTGAATTTTTAAACAAGACAGACGCCCCATCTGAGCTCCATATGATCACTTCTTACAAAAGGCCTGACACATTTACCCAGTGACCGTCAAACTTCCCTCTCCCTGCACGCTCGCAGGTTTATACTTAGTAACAGGCTGAAGGTGGGTGTCACTTCCTGGGAAAGCTCTCCATCTGCAGGCTTAAACAATATTTCACAATATGTGAATGCCTTGTGAAATGTAAGTGTTTATTTCTTCTTTTTTTTTTTTCCACCATAGTTGGCTATTGCTTGTTAATTGTTGTTGAAACACAAGATAAGATATAAAGATTGTGATCCTACATTGGAGAAATCATAGTACAAAAATGGACGACTCAGCCACAACGGGAAGAAAGCATTATGTAAACCACTGGAATTTAAGAAAATCTCCCCACTATATATATATATATATATAGTATTAACGATGTAAAGTGTATTATTTACAAAATGCAAGTCGAAAAAGTAACAATAAAACACTACAAAACTGTTCTTTAGCTGATACTAAAACCTTTTGTTATTAGTGTTTTGGTAAAAAAAAAAAAAAAAGACCTTGGAGTAGTTGCAGCTCTCCAAATAGTCATTTATTGTCTTTTAAATAAAAAGCTTAGAATTTTTTTTAAATGTTTTTGAATTTTCTATAAGGAATATTTGTGCATTTATGCAACGTTTTGAAAAATATGTGCATCTACACGGAAACAGCAGAAACGCCGATTAATATAGTTAGCCACAAATTGAAACACATTGGTTGTTTTGCTATGAAACCACTCACACAGTACACTACAAACATTAATGGATTGTTCTCGACTATAAAACTACCAAGTCCCAGGAGAACATGGACTGGGAGCCATGACACTCTGCAGGCAATCAATGTTAACTGAGCATGTGCAGAAGAACTCTTCAGTTTCAAAAAAGAAGTTGTGATTTCTACCATTTTCACAGCGATGGAGCTGGAACATTTTTCGTGTTTACACAGAGATGGTTTTCGAAAAGTTCCACCTTTGGCGTTTTCGGTGGCTCCGAGCACAAAGAAACACTGAAACCACACTTCAAGTTGGAAACACTGTTCCATAAAGTCTGTTGAAACTTAAGTAAAGGAACAAAAATCTGCACGATATTGACTATTTTGCTGACATGCTGACATTTTGTTTGTGTTTTAACTGAAAATGAAGCATAAATGCACGTTTCCAGAGCTGTCTGTTAAATCTCATGGTTTCATTAGTGGGGGGGGGGGGGGGGGGGAGTAATGTGATTTTCCACTCCTGTGTGGTCAGGACACCTGTAGAGCGCTCCAAGACGAGAGCGAAGGTTTTCTTAATGGTTAGCGTCTTTCTGTTACACAAAGGGTGCTTCAGTTTTCCTTTTTCCTTTCCTTTCAAGAAATGCAGATTTCGTTGTAAATTACTGCGTAATTGAATGTGTTTGGCATCCTAAAGACTATTTAGATCGCATAAAAGCATCAGCCTTTCGCATGAGCCAAACAGACCACTCAAATTCAGACTGGCTGATACCGTCCGATGAAGCTGAACGCCACAAAGTCGGGAGATATTTTAGAAAGGGATGGTAAAAAACTAGAGAGGAGGGAAAAAAGAAAAAAGAATACCGTGCTCAGCTATTTGTCAAGCTCAGTTCCTGGTGTCTGGAAGGTGTTTCCTCAATGACACTGTGAGGCAGGAAGTCCCACTTAGGCTGAAATAAATAAAAGAGTCACCGGGTGTTTATTATGAAACCCGACATCTCGGCGTCTGATGTAGAGAAACAAACATTTGGCACCAAAACAAACCAAACGATGGCGACAAAAAGAGGAGAACAAAAAAACAAAAAACAAAAACAAGAATAAACCGAGCCTCCAGTAACACTTATTGCATATTTCATGCAAAGATGGAGTCGCCCACTCGCCGTGTCCTGTATGAATTAGGGTGTTAAGTGTCCCACATATCAGTGTAAGTAGTGTCTTCATGCCACAGTGCAGAATAAACTTGACAGCCATCTGGCCTGAGTTGGTCATAAAAAAAAAAAAAAAACTGTTTGGCATGTTGGTCAGTCTTTGATCTTCTGCCTTTTTTCTTTTCTTTTTTTTTTATTTCCTGAATATCGTCTGCCTTGCAGCTATGTCACAACACCACAAACTTCTCCGAAATCGACTCGACCCCGAATTTTGCTCGGACTGAGACCAAGTCGTGGGGATTTTTTTTTTTTTTTCTTCCGGTGGCAGATTTCCTCCCGCTGAGTCTCGGAGAACGAACGCCACGCTTCTTGTCTTGTCTCCCCGCTGCCAGAACAGCCTGCTCTTTCTCACCGGCTTTGAGGATCCGAATCCCCCCCAGCCTTTCCTCGTGTCGTCTATCAACCTGACACTGGTGGCTTTCGCTACAACTCTGCATACAAGATTTGATTTTTTTTTTTTTTTGGGAGGGAGGGAGATGGCAGTGAGAGCAGAGCATGTGCAGCAAAACAAGACACAACACCTCGGAGAAAGGTAGCGCTGAGAACAGGCCTTGAAGCGACGCTTTCCTAAAAAAAAAGAAAAAGAAAAAGAAAATCCTTCCTGGACCGAACGGAAAGAGACATCGAGTAAAAAATTAAAAAAATCTGACGGTATTGTCAACTGCACACTTGCGGGGCCGCAGTGCTTCCAGTCTCGGCCACACGCTCGCAGGATGGGATAAGTTCGGGCGACTCATGACCACCACCCCCCCCCCTCCTCCTGCACAATAGTCTGTTGGCGTTTAGCGCCGGCCAAATCACCACTTAACAAAAGCTAATTTCTCACTTGGTTAAACTGGGAAGGATTAGGGGCCCTGTGTTGGCGCAATCCATGTTTGGTGAAGAGTGAGGGATGGAGGGATGTTAGGAAAGGATTTAAACCTCAATTACAAGGGACTGAGGGCTTTTGTGCGTCCGTGGCGAAGGTGGTTCGCCGAGGTTTAGCGACTTTTGCTGTAAATGTTTGCTGCCCTGTTGTGCGTGTAGGTGTGTGTGTGTGTGTGTTTTGGTGCGCGCTTGTATGTATGTGCGTGCAGCTGAGTGTGACATAGCCTGACAAATACATGTTGATCCCCTTGTTTAGGAGGGTTTAAAATCTTCCTGGTTTCACATACTTACTGCCCGGGCCATATGCGAGGAGTGACGACGTTCAGTCAAAGCTTATGACACAAGAGCAATTTAAAACCCTCCTGATTGTTCTGTGTGTTGGAGACTGCTAATGGTTCACGCCTATATTTTCTCTCTGCAGCAAGGTCCCCTTTAAAAAAAAAAAAGTACTTAAAACCTCTTAAAAACCCGTTAATAACCTTAAATCTCTACTGGATTTCCCACCGCCCCCCCCCCAGCAGTCTCTTTTGCAAGCCTTTCAAATTTCTCCAGGCATTAGCATGCTTCAAACAAAATGCATTTTATATTGCTGAAGGGATTTCAAACCACTTTGACTTAACGCGTCTCCAGAACGCAGGAATCAGGGGGCGTTTGCGATTGTTTTATTCACACGGACCCACCGCACACGACTACTGGTGTCCCCTGTTTCGTACGACGAGAACAAAAGAGGGCGACTCTCAAGTCCAATGCTTCATGAAGAGACGGTTTGAGGGTGTTCAGGCCTTTTTTGTTAAAATGCCTGAATCGGAGAAATGGCTCTTGAAATACCGAGGAGGCACCACTCATTTTAAAGTTTTACCAATCCTTGAGCATCTCTACCACGTCGCCGTCAAATCTCATGTCTCGTGGGAAAATCACCAATCGAAGTGACGTTTTGAGTGATCTATTATTTTTTTTCACATTTGATACACTAATAAGTGCTTTTCTCCTAAAATATAATATATTATTTGCAAAAAAAAAGTATTTGAAATGAAGCTTTGTGGATGTATGGTGCCTCTATTGTACAATCGTCAACTTGTAGTAGTTGTATGCGCACAGTGCATGGTATGGAAATGGAAAAATATCTATATTTTTATTAGTTATTATGATAAATGTGAAGATATATGTCACTTAAGTTTAAAAAATCTGACTGAATTCACACAGCGGCTCGATCTACCTCTAAAACTACTTTAATGAAATTATCGTTCATATTAAGGTAATGTAGGCGTGAACATGTATGATTTAACTGGGTGGATGAAGGGGTTATTGACAGGACTTATAAGTGCCCGTCGACGAAACGACACCACACGTGAGAATGCAACACACATTCTCCGGCATCTTTTCACCCCAGGTCAAATACTTTATGTTCTTCAGGCCTAATGAAGTGTGAAAGGTGTTCTGGGTTGCGAGTGGGGAATCTGTCGTTACCTTGTGAGGGGATGCTGGAAAATCCTTCCACGGCGCTCGACGACGACGAGCCATTAAACTGACTCAGTTGTGTCTTAGCGATTTTTTTATTTTTTTTTTTAAGCACATGGAGGTCAGGGGGAGTTCCAGGGAGCGTACCAAATAACACAAGCCTTTGCTTTCTGTCCAAACCGTTCATCATCAACTCTTCAAACCCTGCAGCTCAAACATTCGCTTGATTTTCTTTCTCTCTCTTTTTTTCTTTCTTTTTTCCTTTCACTCGTCTTTCACCGAGGATTTCGACATCGTGTTTAGTGCGAGGGACATTCTTGGTTGGCAGTGATGTACAAACCCGAGCGGCTGTCTCTGGCTAAATCTCCAACCTACAACCCGGCTTTCAGCATCTCTCTTCTTCTCTAGACTTTGTTTTTCAGGGGTGGGTGGGATAAAGAGGGAGTTAGATTCCCCCCCCCCTCTGAACACCAAACCCTTTCGTTTGTATCAAAGCTTTCGCCTCACCCCCGCTGACACCCCTGAATTATTCACTTAGAGGAAAAGATAAACAAAGCTTGCTAGCTACAGTTGTTCTATTGATTTTCTCTGGGCAACATCACAGATAACAAAAAAGAGGGCTGGAGGAGAGAAGCTGGTGAGGGCTGCTTGCTGTCTCTATTTTTTCCCCCCCATCCGTAAATAAATCAATAACACGTGAAGTTTTTTTTTCTTTCCCCTTCTCCTGAGAAAGCAGCCCGTGTCCTGTTTCCCAGGAAGGCGAGTAATGAATTTATGTGTTATTTTTTATTTGCTGTTATTTAGGCAGTGAGAGCATGTGTCTATAAGGGTTTTTTTTTTTTTTTTACCCCCCCCCATGTGGGAACAGTCTTTTCTACCTGTTGGTTAGGCTAAAATTGCCCATCGCGGGGATAATTTGCCGTTCGGAGCGAGGTTGGGGGTCGGCCAAGTAAACAATGCTGGCTGAGGGCCAACGACTGGCAAGTACTCCTCTGATTAGAAACAGGCAGATCCTCTTCACTCTCCCCTTTATTGCCTCTATACGCACCGAGAACGAGTTTCAAAAAGAAAGGCAGTACTTCACTATTGGATTATGGCGGCTGTTAATTTCAGAGGCTTCCACGCAGGGCCGTGCTTGCGTCCGTCCGTCTTAACTGCCCCTCTGACGCCGCCCGTAGCCTCGCAAATGAAAGGCATACCTGGGAGAAAATTGCAGTTCCGTGTGGGTGCAGCGTTTTTTTTTTTTTCACACTCCCCGTCAGTCGCTGCTTAATCACCGGGGGGGGGGCTGTTTGCGAAGAACATTATTGCGTCCTATAAAGCAGTGTTTTTCAACCTCTTTTGAGTCAAGGCACACTTTTTTTGTTTGGAAAAATCTGGAGGCACACCACCACCACCACCCGAAAATGTTAAAATGTGAAACTCTGTAGCCTCTATTAACAATATAAAGTCGTTCTCATCAAAGTTTGATCAACAGGAATCAAATAAATACAGAAAAAAAGTATTTCCCAATTTCATTTTTTTGAATTTTTACTCACTCAGTGTGAAACCTGGACCTGATGGATGAAGAGCTGAGATCCTGGTTCACATTCTTCCTTTTCAAAAACTTCTCCATCACTGTCACTGACACAGTACTTTGATACAAGATGGGAGCAGCGCAAGTGGTGGTGATTAACCAGACTGACGCCTGTTAAGTTTCGATTTCACTGGCAAATTTATGTGCTGCCATCTATTGGCGAAGAGTATTTATACATGATTACTCTTCAACACACTGCTCTCACAGCTGACAACGGCTGTGAGAGCAAATGATTTTTAGAAAAAAATGTGAAATTGGATACTTTCCCACGGCTCACCTGACTAGATCTCGCCGGAACACCAGTGTGCCGCGGCACAGTGGTTGAAAAACACTGCTATAGAGTCACGGCGGCATTGTACGACTACAGAGGCAGGCATTCCAGACCCACAGCACGGTGTGATTGGTCAGTGGATGAAGTGCCACCGCCCTCCCTCCGGCGGGCAACCACTGGACCACAGGATTCTCTTCAGCAGGGCAAATCGGATCACGTGCCAAGCAGCAAGATGCTTTGACCTAAATGGTCGGCACTCGAGTCTAATTAGAAGCGGGGGCCGGCCGGAGACTCGCCGCTGACCGGCTCCTCCGCGAGGGAACAGAAATGTCAGTCCAACTTTCCAGGAACGTATTTAGACCACCTACCACTCGACATAAAGTAAACTGTTTTCGTTACACTCACTCTTTCTCTCTCTCACACACACACACACACACACACACACAAAGCCTGAAATGCGACTTGAGCTTTAGTCCAATGAAATGTATTCTGCTCAATCGTTCATCGTTTGTTCGCATGAAAAGAGTGAACTTGGGAATACGAGCAGAGACAGTTAGGTGTCAAATCGCCAAAATAATACTCATCAGTGAGTGTATTTTTTGATATTGCTTACTCAGCAAAAAAAAGAAGAAGAAGAAGAAAAATGGAAATGTGAGTCACATTTGTAGTTTGTCTGGTTTGATCCACCTTGCAGGATCTGGTTAAAAGCTGCTTCCACTTGGTTGGTCGTCACAAGATTCTGCAACAAAAATAGTGTGGAACATGACTCGTGGATCCAGCGGCCAGAAAAACACTCAAACGCATCGTCCCTCATTCCACACCCTTCTATTTTCTGTTCAGATCTTTGCCGTCTCAAGCTGTGGAAGCTACGACACTCTCTTCTCTCCCTCGCCGCCTCCGCACGAGGAGGAATAGTCTCGCTGGGACGCAATGCGTTGTTGCAGGCTGCAGTGCGCTCCGCCGTGATCCAAGCATGTCAAAAATGTGTTGTGGAGAGTTCAGCTTGCACGCCGCCGCAACGTCGGCCGCATCGGAGCGGGCGCGCTCACTCCATTTATAACTTTTATCGGCAAATAATGCCCCTTATATTTCGGTCCAGGCGACGTATGAGAGCTTCTGACGCACTGCTTTATTGGTTTTCTGACTATGGAACACGTTAGGAGGAAAGGAAGAAAAAAAAAATAGTAATAAAACCAGAGCATTTCTCCTGTAAGTGATGGGAGCAGCACTGAAGGCACACACAAAGTGTGTGTGTGTGTGTGTGTGTGTGTTGGTATGAGGAAATGAAAACAGATTGGACTGGTTATGGGAGCAGGCCTGCTCCTAGTTAGTGGGGAGGGGGGGCTGCAGGAGAACCGAGGGGCTGGTCGGCTCCTCTCTGCTCCGGACCAAAATGGGAAAGAAATAACCAGAACTGAAACTAAAACCCAACATCATCTCTGTCAAGTATTTATCGTCAACTCTTAATAAACAAGAATTAACTGCAGCAATACAAGAAATTACACAGACACTGAATATTGACGGTTTGGCCGGAGATCACCATCGACCAGCTGTTTACAGAAGATGTAAAGTTACATATGAAGCAAGTGGAACAGGGCTGTAGCTACATGACACCAAGGCAACTTTTATAGTAATTTAAGGTCCCATGAAACGTTTACCAAAGTGACATTTGAGTCAGCATAATTGCATAATGTATTTCCTGTAAAAAAAAAAAAAAAAACTAAATAGAGAGCATCTGTTTCCCATTTGATTAATGTTTTTTTTCTCTTTTAAAAAAACCCCAAAAAAATCAGCTCATCCTGCTGTACATATGTGTGCTAATGTTGAAATGAGTTTGAACCAACCTTTTTATTGGCTGCAGATTTAGGAAGCTCACTTGTGTTCAGGTTGAATCGTCAGACATCTGAGCTTATTTTACAATACAATTAAAAAGAATAAGAAACTCAAAGTCAACAATAAATACATAGTTCATTGACAGAAGTTAGAAATGAAGGGGTTGCAGATGGAATACATTTTGCCATTTCCAGCCGTTTCCACCTGGCTTGTGTTCAAAATTCCTTATTAAACAAATAAATAACAGGGACCTGGTGAAACTCAGGTCAGTCGCATTGATTTGCTTATTTTTGTGAAAGTATCTCCTCTCTGATCGTTTTCTAGAAAGAACAAGGGACAAAAACTGGGTTAGAAATGAAGAAAATTCCTTTTCACACTCAGTGCATTGGAACTCTTCAAACTTCAGGTTCACGTTTATGTCGCATAAATCGACATTGTCATTTCGATAGCAGATACAAATGCCTTCCCAGTGGACACCCCCCCCCCACCATGCCTGCAGGTATATTCTTTTCCTCCGACTCCGCTGCCTTTTTCCAGGGCTCTTCAGTCATCCAAGACCTTATAAGGGCCTCCAGCAAGGACCTGTCCCCTCATCCCTCTCTCCGTCCCCTCATCTCTCCATCCGTGCCCTCCCCTAACCCCCCCTCGCCCCCCCCAAGCTCCTCTGGTCTGCATCTGCTCTCGACCTGCCGCACTCCCCTCCTCCTCCTCCTCCCCCTCCTCCTCCTCCTCCTCCTCCTCCTCCTCGCTGCTATTTCTGTATAAACAAGTGGAGTCTGACCAAAACACTCAGACCCCCGGGCGACACTCCTTCACTGTCACCCCCCCCCCCCCGTCCTCTCGTCCCCCCCTGCCTCACGCGACCACTTCTTCTCCTTCTTCTCCTCCTCCTTCTTCTTCTCCTTTTCTTCTTCTGTCTCTGCAGGTGAAGGCAGGCGGCTCAAACACTCGCTTGCGCCGCCGTCACACAGAGAGGAAGACATTTAATGGCTGTTAAAGGTTACGCTCACAAGAAAAGAGGAGAAGTTGAAAAGGTGAAGCTGATCAGTGGGCATAATGTCGGATTCATAAACCCGGGGTTGCGTTCCAACTCTCCGGCGCGTTCGGCGGTGGCGCGAGGGAAGGGAGGGAACAATAGAGGGAGATTTTCTTCTCCATGCCAGTGTCAGGCGACGCTGTAGTACATGTTAATTCAGACAGGAGGGGCACGGCGACATCACAGTCTCGGATGAGGCGCGTTTCCAGGAGACTCCCACTTGGCAGCGTGCGATCTGGACGAGCTTCCTGTGAGGGAGGAGGGTTGTGGGGATTTTGGATGGGACAGGTGACAGGGAGACGTGAAAAAGGAGGAAGTGAGGGATCCCCCAAAAAATAAATGTGTTTGGGGTCTGTCCCAGTCAAATCAGGCCCGTGGCAGAGCCTCTCTATTGTGGCGACAGAGAACGAGTCGACGCTTCGCCTGACAAGGTGTCAATGGCTTTAACCTCCAGACACGACGACGACGACGACAACGCAGATTACCTGCGATGGTGGCGTCTCCACGAGGACACACACACACACACACACACACACGTGTATTCATCAACCCAGCAGAAAGCACCGGCGCACATTGTGGGGCGGTCAATTCATACCTTATCAATTTCGTACCTCAGTGATTTCGTACCGACTCATTTCGTAGCTGAATTAACAACCTTGGTTAGTTTAGGTAAATAGGCAGCTCACACATCAAATGCTACAAAGGTCACGGGGACACAAGGATCTCTTCCAAAACAATCATTTATTGTTTTTAAAAAAAAATAAAAAAATACTGCCAAGACGCCAAGTAGGAATTCAGCAGTATTAAAGATAGACAAATAAGTGTGTTTTTGATTGTAATGCTCCTTTTTTTTTTTCTGGAAATGTCAGGTGTACCATAATTGTGGGTACAGATTGACTCACGTTGTGTCGAAACATTTACATATACTCAAGAACCTGCTTCCCCTTCTGGTTTCGTTGAAGTCGTCCATAACATTGGCAAAACCAAACTGCATCGATCTGCTCAAGCGTTCAGCTCCTTGAATCATTGAGAAAATAGGACTTGATTTACGCAGCATATTCTATTGAGATTGTTTTGCAAAGCAGACTTGTCCAAGGTAGCAAACGTTAGAAGAAAAAACCCCTTGTCTTCCAGCGACCACAGTGAAGCACATAACAGAGAATTGGACTCAGAAAATCTTAAGAAAAACGTTGAAATGCCTCAGTTCGCGTGTTCTTGAATGGCGGATTTGTGTCTCCTCTGGCCTTCTTTGCCATTAGTAATAAATTTGGATAACAATTTTACATCTGCTCCTGCTTTCCATAATGCCTCCCCGTGTTTAATCACGTACCTTCAACAAGAAAGCTGGCTAATATCAATTATCTCATCCAGTCTTACATTTGCATTTTACATTGTACATGCATTACAGTAACATTTTTACGTGGACGTTAAATGTGAATTTATTGCAGGAGTCAGGGTTGGGTGACCGTGACGGTTCCACACCACAACACGGCCATAAATAGACAATGAGCCATTCATCTCTTCGTTAAACCGGCCGCCCATTACCGTCATGCACAACACTGCACTGGTTCGGAAAGAGCAGCTCACGCTGACCGAACGCCTCATTAAAACACTTACACTTAGAAAAACAAAGATAGACACAGCAAATTAGGATGGGAGTGACCCACACACACACACACACACACACACACACACACACACACTGGAAGTGCTATGTATCAGGTGCGCTTTCTAAGCTGTGTGTGTGTGTGTGTGATGTCCAGGATTATGTCCCTGTTTGCAGCAGAGGCTGCGTTTTCGGGCAAGGATGAAACCTGGTGTGGTAGCTACTGGTGGCAGGAAGTGTGTGTGTGTGTGTGTGTCTCTCTCTCTCTGAAACACACACACACAGAGCTTCACACACACTCCCTAGGTGCAGTGGTGCGGGCCAGTGTGTGGGATTAGCCGGTATGCTCTGGCACTCTCCTCTGGTAATCCCTCTAATTTGTTAACAGGGCACAGAGACAGGGACGCACACACACACACACACACACACACACACACACACACTCCACCGTGGAAGTTTGTTTTGCATCTCACTCTCTGTTTTTTTGACTACATGGCCACTTGTCATGTGGGGTGAGGGATGAAGAATCTCTCCTTTGTCCTCCTCTTCCTCCTCCCGCTGTTCCCCGGCCCCCCTAATGAGCTAAACGCATTCTAATTTGACTATGATCAGCTAAGCCTTCTTTTAAAATTCATAGCATAAAAATGTCAAAGCCCCCCCCCCTTCCCCTTCCCCTTCCCCTTCCCCTTCCTCTTCCTCTTCCTCTTCCTCCTCCTCCTCCTCCTCCTCCTCGTCTCGTCACGGGCGCGGGTGCTTGTACACACTCGTGCGCGCACACCTTGCACAATGCTAATCCTTTGTTGGCTGGATAGCACGCTGAGAAGATAGAGTAATGCTAAAGTTCAGCACACGCTGGGACGACAGGAGGTCTCGCGGACACGGAAGGCGTAAATGACACGAGTTCCACAAATGGAGAGAATAAAAATAAATGCTGCTCCTGTTGATTTTTTATATATTTGGCTTCTTTTTTTTTTGTTATTCTCTGGTCCTGACGAGTCGAAGCAGCTCGGCTAGATATCAGCACTCCCCGTATTCCAGCCACCTGTCAGCTTCATTTTCACCAAAACTAAAAGGAGGCGCTGCTCGCGAGTTGAGAAAGTCCCGTCCTGGGAATCTTCTGTGGAGATATTGAGATTTTCATCTCGTTTTTTCCTGAAGCGACGGTGAACTCTGTAAATGATATACATAAGTGCATAAAATAAATAAATGAGAAAATTGAGCAAAAATAAACAACCTTTTCAGTGGGATTAGTTTCAATCAGATTTCCTTGATTGAAAAAAAAAAAACCCACATCCTTCCTAAACTTCTCAAAACTTTCTGATCACTTTGACTCATCAAACCAGGCGAAGAGAAAATAAAAAAAAATAAAAAAAACTCACCAGAACAAACAAAGTGTTGGAGAGGAACCCAGCTTGAGGCATGTAGGCCGAGAGTAACAGCCTGTATAGCAGCAAGAGTTTGGGGTTTGCCTCTTGGTCTTTAGCCAACAGCATCTGCGGTGAGCCGAGCTCAGAGATGACTCAGTTTTCCCGCAAGGAGTTTTTTTTTTTTTTTTTTGACCGGAGATCATGGAGCTGTGAGGAAGCCGTAAGCGAAACCGCCGGCTCGACACGAGACGGTCGTCGGGAGGGAAGGCCACACATCCCCGCGTCCGCCGTACCGCCGGGGTGGTTTAATTAAAGCCGCGGCCGCTGTGCGGTCCCGCCGTCCCGTTTCAGTCGCGAGCTCTTAAATCCAATTTGAAGCCACGCGTCGGGACGACTCTGAAACCCTGCACTCAAACCACTTCATTCAAAACAAACAGACCGCTTAAAGAATACTGGCAACTCGGCGCCAAATGAGCTCTGCTTTTGAAATGATCTCATTAGGTGGAGGCGTGCACACACACAAGCACACACACAAAATAAACACCTTTTAATTTGCCACAACCGGGTGGGGAAAAAAAAATGGAGAATATCTACTCACTCCTGTAAAAGTGGGGCAAACTGTCTGTTTTCCACATAAATGATGAAGAGTGCCATGCAGGCTGAGCAACTTGTGTGTGTGTGTGTGTGTGTGTGTGTGTGTGTGTGTGTGTGTGTGTGTGTGTGTGTGTGTGTGTGTGTGTGTGTGTGTGTGTGTGTGTGTGTGTGTGTGTGTTTACGACGAGGAGGAACTTTGCACAAGTGGGACAAAAGGCCCAGAGGAGAACACACACACAGTCACAAACTGGCTCTAACCTCCCAGTGTCAGCACGCTTAAAAACTCTCCTGATTGCTGCGACGTGTCCAGGTGGAATTGGGGGGGAAACAATGAATACGTGCCGCTCGCAACTCAGCGCAATGTCATCTAAAAGCATAAATACATGCTTTGTGACCCGGCAGGCTGGTAATTGTCACAAATCTGGACATACAGCGCAAATCTCCCCTAAAATTCTCAATGAAATATCTTGATATATATATATATATAGTCTTATGTAAGATGCTTTCTCATTACATCATTGAAATATATGAACACAATCATACATGTTTCATCATCTCTGTGCAGGTGGGATAATTTTCTCAGAGGGTTTAGTGTCAGACTATATCCGCCACAAAACAAAACAAAAAAATGCGACTCATTATCCTCATCAACAGATTCAGACGAAATTCATTATTCAATAGTTGAGTCAACCTGAGATATTTCCACATGCCGGGGATTCAAGAAGGATTTTCAACCAGCAATCGGGAGGAAGTGATTCAAGTGGGAGCGCATGAGGTGGTCCTCTACGTCTCCCTGTATCACTGCGCCGCTTAAACACAAAAGCGTTTCCTATATATAAACCAAGGTTTCCTCTCGGTTGAGCTCAGTACGACTCTCATTAGGATACTTTGGGGAATGTTCTACCTTTTAAGACACAAATAAACCTCACTACATATCTTTAAAGTGTCTCTAAATGGGACGGATTTCCACTGGAGCCACTTCAACAAGCAACACAATCCTATTTTGATTAATTATTCTGTGACTATCATCCATCAATTGTTGTTATTTGGTGGAAATACGATCGGGCGTTTTCAGATTCCGCTTGTTCTGGATTGGCAGGATTAAGGACGGAAAATAGCAAATTTAACCCGAATCACACTGAGAACAAGAGGTAACGTCCAGCTTTGTCGCCGATTTAGTCACTTTTCTCGAGCTCTTCCCTGAAGTTGGGAGTGTTTTTCGCGATTTGTCTTATGACATCCACCGCATGGCAGGACGGGAGAGAGCATCGAGGAATAGAGAGGAATTAAGAAAGAGTCCAAAGGTCGTAGTGTACGTGTGGTAAAGATGAAAGATCAGATGGTTTAACTCTCGCTGTGGCTTTTTTTTTTTTTTTTATGTCCTCCCTACTTCTGTTTGTCTTCTCCTCGGCCACTGAGAAAATAGATCTGTGCAATAATTCGAGGCGATAATCTGACGGCGCTCCACCGACACTCACTACATTAATCGCACACTTTGCAGTGATCCCCCCCCCCCCACCATCCCACCATCCCACCCCACCCCCACCCCCACCCAGTAATTGTACATATTTGACTCCCTCGCTCTCCTCCCCTCTTCCTCCCTCCTTCATCTGTAATAGCTGTGATTTAATTTAGCTATTTAACCTGTAATTCCAGCAATATTTATTGAGGACCGAGGGGGAGAAAATTGGGCCATTAGCCGCCCCAGATGAATACACCGAGATGAAAATGAACGCCGCTAACTGCCAGTTGACCTTTGCACCTTTTGCTTTTCTAGCCATTCCCTCTCTTCTCTCTCTCTCTTTTTTTTTTTTTTTATTAGCGGCAGCGGCAGTAATTATGGCAAATTGAATCATAGCGAAAACTGGAATCAGTGGATAATGAGAGTTTTATACTGCGTGAAACCGAACCAGGAAAGGGAGGCACGGAGCAGAGATTAGCTAACGCGAGGATGGCGGGATGATGGAGGGATGGTGGAGGGACACGTGGGCCGACCTGAGCCCAAACCTGTTTGCGCACGTCTGTGAGAAAAAGGCGAATGTGTGCTCAAAGATGACGACAGTTGTCTTTTTTTTTTTTTAACTCTGTATCTTTAAATAGGTTGATTTAAAGATACGAGCGTGCACTGTTGTATATTTTGACAACTGAACTCGTGTCGTGTGTGTGTGTGCGTGTATATATACACGCGTGTGTGTGTGTGTGTGTGTGTGTGTGTGCACCATCCTGAGCCAAACCAAACACAGGCAACGAGCCAGACAGCTTCCACTGGCAGAAAGAGAGAGGCTACGAGCAGCACACACAGTCTGATGTGCTCCATGTAGAATAATGCTTTTCAATCTATTTATTCGAAGATGGTATGAAAACCTTACTGTGGTCTGGATCTCTATCGGGTTGTTTGTTGTGCATTTTTGCTATTGTTTGCTCTTTTATCGTGTCACATTTGCAATTTGCCGCGACCATACCTTTACATTCGTTTAGCAGCGTTGCAATAGAAAATTAAATGGAACATTAGCGTCAGCATGTGGTTTAACTGGATATAAGCCTCACAGCAGTTTATCACTGCTCTGTTATGACTGTGCTCTTAATGTACGCAGGCTTTGTGCAAAAAAACCGACAAAAAAAACAGTGGCTACCACAGAATTGCATGTTTTATGTACGTATTTCACTCAATGAGCTAAGAATACGGTTTTATTTTCCCGCGTTCAATTGAATTTTCAGGAGTTTGATAGATGGCTTTAATGTGTTTAAATCATACATGACAGCGTTTTGTTATTGTTGAGTAATTGTGTACATTAGGCCACTGATGGGGCCGAGATTTGGTGTAACGGTGTTAAACAGCAGTATTCGGGCTCAAGTTTATAAATTAAAGTAAAAAAAAAAAAAAGTCAGGGTGTCAAACATTGACGACAGGAGAAGTTTTTGTGACATTTCACTGTATTTTGCACCACAAAGTATCATTCAAATATATTGAGATTGTAAAGATTGTTTGTTTTTGTAGAATATAGACATTTTCACTATGTGTATTCTGGCTATTTTGCCGTTTCGACCCGCTCCAGATGAAACGCAAACTGTATGCCGCCCCCCCCCCCCCCCACGAACTGAAATGTGTTTGACACCGCTGATGTAAGTCTTCATAGGGTAAATGACTGCATTACATAATTTGACGGCGTGCAAGTACTCGCTTTCGCACCAGGCAGCTTTGACCTCAGCCCGATAAAACCGGTCCAACTTAATTACGATCTCCCGCTTGTCATATTATAAATACTAATATCAAAACAAAAGCTTGCTGGACACAGAGGAAGAGCTTCACTGGTGAGATAATAAATAAAAGGCTCGCCGCAGTGAAGCAGCCACACGTTTTTACACGGCTTAAATTCTGCTCTGCAATTTGTTTCCGCACAATACAGTTTTATCCGCTGAGGAAAACAGTCAGCCTCAGGTTTAAAAGAATAAAAGAGAGAGAGAGAGAGAGAGAAAGAGAGGGAGGAGCTGAATGTCAGGAGCACAAAGTGAACCGATGTAACCTTTCACAGCCCACACTTACTGTAAATACACATACTGTCGGTCATAACTCAAACATGTAAGACGCGGGAGAGGCGAGAGAAAGTCTCTGCGCAGATGCTTGAAGAGGGAGTGTGTTTTCTCATTCAAGTCCATAAAGCACGGCTCTCCGCATTCGACCAAATAAAGTGATGAGCGGCTCCCCGGCTCTGCCTCGCTCCCTCTGTTTTTTCATATGGAAATAGGAAATAATGGGGTGATTAAATAGAGTCGTATATTAAAGTACAGCTGACATTAGAATTAGCATAATGTGCTCTCGCCTCAGGCTGCATACTTTATTTGCCATCTGCGTTAGACTCCCTTCCCCCGGGAGGGCACACACACACACACACACACACACACACACACTCACACGCACACACACACACACACACACACACACGTTCCCCAAACAAAAACCATGACCCGCTCCTTCCACCACGGCCAGAGACAAATCTTTTTTTTTCTGTCAAACACACTTTTGTGGTTAATTGTTGAGCAGAAATGAACATCAGCTTAAGTTGGGAGAAAGATGGAGGACGGAGGGAGGGAGGGAGGGAGGGAGGGAGGGAGGGAGGATCCTCTCCTCTCTCTCAGATCAAGGGGTCAGGCGAACAGAGAGAGAGAGAGAGAAAGATGCGGTGGTGGTGGTGGTGAATGTTTCTTTATTGGAGTGTTAAGGGTCTTAAGATTCAGCAGTAAAACAGCTTGTGTGTGTGTGAGAAAAAAAACACGCAGACAAAAGCTGAGACATGGGGAGCTGTTATCTTCATTGTGCGCACGCTCGTCCGTGTGGACGTGTGAACTCGCACGCACGCGTGTGTGTGTGTTTGTGCGTCCGGGTGTGTGTGTGTGTGTGTCTACGCTCT
The DNA here is from genome assembly GCF_963422515.1 of Blennius ocellaris. Lineage (NCBI taxonomy): Eukaryota > Metazoa > Chordata > Actinopteri > Blenniiformes > Blenniidae > Blennius > Blennius ocellaris. The sequence goes on from NC_137666.1 coordinate 2,955,702, forward strand.
CTGTCCGCTATAATTAAGTCAAAAGGCTTTACGGGACTGTGGAGGTGAACAGCTGTTCCACCTCTCGATGCTCCTCCTTTATGGACACACACACACACACACACACACACACACACACACACACACACACACACACACACACACACACACACACACACACACACACACACACACACACACACACACACACACACACACACACATACATAGCAATTTATTAAATAATGAATAATTTGCAATTAATTATTAAACTGATGAGGTTTTTTTTTCCAAAGATGGAAATATTCTTTATACAAACCCCCCCCCACACACACACACACACATTTACATCCTTTCACTTAGAATTAATTACCCTTTAATCGCCATTTGTTAATTTTTTTCCATTGATTTGCATGCGTATTCAGTATTCAAAAGAAATGCATTCAGACCAGTGTAGGAAACGCAGCAATTCCTTTTGATTCTCCATGAAAATGCCGAACTTCTCCCTCCCATCCAGCCTGCAGTGTGCACTCACACTAATATGCATATGCATGTGTGGTTGTGTTTATCTGCGAGCGTCTTGCGCGCATACACGTACCAATAAGGGAAACAATTAGAGCAGCATATGTTTCCTCCAGTATCTGAAATGAGTGTACGAGGTCAAAGACTACGAGCTTCCATTGAATAAACAGGGTGAACAAGAGTACAATTATCATTATCTGTGTGTGTGTGTGTGTGTGGGCTTGTGTGTTCGGTGTCCTTTAGTCGTTCAGCAGCGTGGCTATTATTTATTACTGTAAGGCAATTGCATTAACAAGCCATTAAACAGCGAGAGTTGGCTTCTTTTTTTTTTCTTTCTTCTTCCACGCTTTGATTTTTAGTTCATTTCAAAGGCTCAATTTAAAGATTTTCCATCCTTGAAAGAAGAAGATAAAGAAGCTGCTGTTGCTCAGCCTGTGGCTGCAAACTGGATGTGTACGAGCCGCTAAATGGGGTCGAACAACTCTAAAATACCGGGAAGGTTCGGAGATCAGTAAACAACGTTTTCTCACTTACACCATTGAGTATTGAGAGATTCGCTCGTCGCACTCCATCCACTTTGTGATACAAACTCTTGATTTCTGAGGTCTTGACCTGAACCCAATCGTCAAATTGTCCTCTCAAACATGCCAAACCTCCTCAATGCGAGCGGCTTTCGGTAACAGAGAGACGTACGTGCGCACGCGGCAGAAATTATTCAGCTGTTTTTGGAGAGATTCACTCGGCGCTAAGTGAGAGATTAAGCACCTCTTAAAAAAAACATGGATCGGTGTGGGCCAATCCGGTGTGACTGTGAAAATGCACTTGTCAAAGGCGTGATAAGTATATAGCATTTATGTGACAACGTGATGAGCCAAGGTCTTTCCGGCGACGGGGGTGCACGAGGCGGAATATAAAACACATTTATCGCATCCTCGGCCGCCTTTCAGCCAGGGGAAGAAAAAAAAAAAAAAGAAGAAGAAGTTTACCCACTACAAGTGAGCTGTTCGTAAAAAAAAACAACACTATTGTTAATGGCAATGAATGAACTCACATTAACGTAGCTTATTTAAGGTCTTTCAAAAGAACTCGGCTGAAGTGTTTCATCTCTCTCTCTCTCTCTCTCTCTCTCTCTCTGTTGCAGGTGGCAGAGACGAGCCCTCCAGCTACATATGTACTACCTGTAAGCAGCCCTTCCCCAGTGCCTGGTTCCTGCTGCAGCACGCCCAGAACACCCATGGCATCCGCATTTACCTGGAGTCCAACCCCTCCAGCGCCGCCCTCACTCCACGCCTCACCATGCCTCCGCCCCTGGGCAACGACGCCATCCCGCCGTCCCCCCTCACCAACTTTCTCGGGGAGAACAACCCCTTCCACCTCCTGAGGATGGCGGGGCCCCTGCTCCGGGAGCCGCCGCCGGGCTTCGTGGAGAACCGTCTCCCCAACACGCCTCCGTTCGTCAGTCCGCCTCCCCGCCATCACCTGGACCCCCATCGGCTGGAACGCCTTAGCGCCGAGGAAATGGGCCTCATCTCCCAGCACCCCAGTGCCTTCGAAAGGGTGATGCGGCTAACGCCGATGGGCATGGAGTCCCAGTCCATGGACTTCTCCAGGCGGCTACGCGAGCTGGCAGGGAACAATAACAACACCACGCCACCGTTGTCGCCCGGCAGGCCCAACCCTATGCACCGACTACTAAACCCCAACCCCTTCCAAACCGGGCCCAAATCGCCCTTTCTTAGCACCCCACCTTTACCACCGATGCCCCCAAACAGCACCACCCCTCCTCAGACACAGAACAAGGTCAAGTCCTGTGAGTTTTGCGGAAAGACTTTCAAGTTCCAGAGCAACTTGGTGGTGCACCGGCGCAGCCATACGGGAGAGAAACCATACAAGTGCCAGCTGTGCGACCACGCCTGCTCTCAGGCAAGCAAGCTCAAACGCCACATGAAGACCCACATGCACAAAGCTGGATCCCTGACGGGGCGCTCGGACGACGGTCTGTCCACCACGAGTTCCCCGGAGCCGGGCACCAGCGATGTCACGGGCGAGGGCATGAAAAATCGGGACGGGGACTTCCACGGCGAGGGCAATGAGGAGGAGGAGGAGGAGGAAGAAGAGGAGGAGCTTGAGAACGAGAGCCGGCCAGAGTCAAACTTCAGCATGGAGTCTGAATTCTACCGGAACAGGGAGAATGGTTCCAAGCCTCCGTCAGAAGAGAAGTCCTCCTTAGCCCTCGAGAAAATGGTTGAAGGTGGGGGAATCAATTCAATACAGCAGTACAATAATTTGATAGTTGACAATCGTAAACGCTTGCCCTTCTCCAAGAGGGGCTCCGACGGCCAGCGGGACACTGGGGACGAGGACTCAGTGGTTGGGGAGATGAACCACCACCACCAGCAGGAAGAGAGGACAACCATTAACGGCCGGAACTGTGGCTCCGGCGACTCTTTCTCAGGCCTGTTTCCCCGCAAACCCACCCCCATCACCAGCCCCGCCCTGTCCAACTCCTCGAACAAGCGGATCAAGATCGAGAAGGACCTGGACATCCCGCCGACTCCCCACATCCCCTCCGAGAACGTGTACTCCCAGTGGCTGGTGGGCTACGCCGCCTCGCGCCACTTCATCAAAGACCCTTTCTTAGGCTTCACCGACTCCAGACAATCGCCCTTCGCCACCTCCTCCGAGCACTCGTCGGAGAACGGCAGCCTGCGCTTCTCCACGCCGCCCGGCGACCTGCTGGACGGCGGCCTGTCGGGCCGCAGCGGCACGGCCAGCGGGGGCAGCACGCCCCACCTCGGCGGCCCCTGCCGGCCCAGCTCCAAGGACAGCCGGCGGTGCGACACCTGCGAGTACTGCGGCAAGGTGTTCAAGAACTGTAGCAACCTGACGGTGCACCGGCGCAGCCACACCGGGGAGCGGCCCTACAAGTGTGAGCTGTGCAACTATGCCTGCGCGCAGAGCTCCAAGCTCACGCGCCACATGAAGACGCACGGCCAGATGGGTAAGGAGGTCTACCGCTGTGACATTTGCCAAATGCCCTTCAGTGTGTACAGCACTCTGGAGAAACATATGAAAAAGTGGCACGGAGAACACTTGATGACCAGTGAGGTCAAAATCGAACAAGCAGAGAGAGCCTGAAAGAAGAAAGTTCACTATTTCCATACTCTGCAAACAACACTTTGACTGAAATTACGGAAAAAAAAAAAAAAAACAAGAAAAAAGACAATAAAAGACACAAAAAAATGGGGTAGCTGGATATGTTTTTTATAAAATGTTCATTTTGGGTTTATTTTGTGTTTTTGATTAAAAAAAAAAAACTGCCAACTGAGAAAAAAAAAAAAATGAACACAGAGATCTTACACCAACTGAAGCTATCTAAACTGCCTCATTTGGCAATTCATTTTTAAACAATCAGTCAGTTCAGTTCTAAAAATGTGGAGCCTTTAACTGTGCAATAATTTCTGTATTTATTGGATTTTGTATTTTTGGCATGTGCAGGTACATTTTTATTAGGCATTTTTGAGGGGGGGGGGAACTTTTATTTTGCGTTTTGTTGTTTCTTTTTCTTTTTTTTTTTCAAAACCCACTTGATATCCTGAGAGTTCTTTTGAGGAAAGATATCCATTTTGAGTCTTTTTTTTTCTTTTTTTCTGTTGTCGTTTTATTTTTATGGCCACTGCTTGTAGGAAATTGTATATTAAGCTAAATGTGTAATTTCTTGAAAAGATGCTGAATTCAATCTCCAATTTGAAAGTGGCGTGAACTGAGAATGCTAGAATTAGTCTATTTTGTGTGACGATACGCGGACAACAATCCTTTGGCATTGTAGCATGAAACGACTCTAAAACATGTCAATATAATTGGATATGTAGCACTGAGTGTCATATTTGACGGTAAATGTAATAAATAATAAAATAAAAAAAAAAAGAGGATCCCAAGGTTCATAAACCCCGCCTCCTCACGAGAAAACACCCAAACCAGCCAGGAGGTTCTCGATAAGGCAGCTGCTGACCGGGTACGACAGCCGTCCCTCTACACACCTTCAGCCATTCCACCTACATCCTTGTCTTATGTTTTGCAGGAAGCCATTATTTATTTAACGTGGGCGTGAAGCCATGACGAGTATGCAGAAGGAGGAGCTGGAAGAAGAGAGAGAGAGAGAGAGGGAAAGACAGAGAGAGAGCACAGGGTACATCTCAGGGTAAACTTTTACTACTTTCCTTTTTTTTTTTTTTTTCCCCCCTTCACCCGATTCATTCCGACGTCACAAAACCCAACTTTCATGGCATTTTCATGTCACCCTCAGACCTCGCGAGCAAACTCCGCCTCAAACTGGGCAGAATCTCCAAGCGTTACACTCGAAAAGCCACATATTCGCAACCACCGTTTCTAATTTCGAGCGTCGATCTGTTCAGAAAGGGTTAAATGTTTATGCACACATGGCAGAGGCTGCCACTTTAATCAGACTGGTTAAATAAATGGTATCACACACACATATAAAAAGAAAATCTACATCCTATGCATTTGTTGAGCTCAAATATATTTGTTGACATGACATTAGTGGTAAATTTTGACCTGTTAATGTTCTCGTGGTGCTTCTAATTGTACAGTCTGAATAATGACGGCGTCGCGCTCCTTCAGGAATTTGGGAATTCGTGTCATTATGTCATACACGTTTGTGTAGAAGACGACAATGTATTAGTGTGTGCTGGAATAATAAATTTTTATGAAGACAAGTGGCATCAGTTTGCTCCATTTAAAAAAAAAAAAATCTGTTTTTTTTTCCCCCCCGCATGTCCAATTCACTTTCATAACAGCACTTTAAAAAAAGAAAGAAAGAAAGAAAACATAGCATAAGATCTGATTTCGGTGTACAAATCCGCACTTTATGATTTATTTTTCCCACCATGCACACACACACACACACACACACACACACACACACACACACACACACAGCTGGACAGAAAAAAGGTACGTTAAAGGGTCTGGAGCTTTGGGATCTCCTAATGCTGAAGTGCCCAGGGTTGTAAGGCTTGGCTCTCCCAATGCTGGCACTATAAAACAAAAACAAAAAAAAACAACCTAATTATATAATGAAACTTAATTTATTCGGACAGTTTTTGTACTGCCATTCGATTTGACATGAGTGTGCCTTGAATCCTTTGAATATTGATCTTCCTATTTACTGTCTAAGACAAAATGCAAACACTTTTTAAGGAGCATCAAATTCAACAAACCCTGAAAAAAAATGAAATGTAAATTGACAGGAATTATTGGAATTCATACAAACAATGCTGAGTTTAGGTTTTTTCTTTTTTTTTTTTTTTTTTTGGGGGGGGGGGGGGGGGGGGGAGTACCCAGCACAATATTGACGTGTCTGTGTGTGTATATATGTATGCATATGTACATATAAAAGGCACAAAACCGTATTTATAGAACTATATCGAAATTCCTTCACTCAACCTGGACAAAGCATCCGTCGCTCAGCAGGAAAGTCGGGACGACTAAAAGCCACACAAAAAGTCAAGGAAGAGACTGGACAAAAATCAGGAAAATGCTTAAAAAGAGAAAAAAAAAAGTATAGAAAAAGAGAAGAATTTAGTGCACTCTGTCTTAAAATAAGTTTACAGTATTGATACAAGTACAAGGGTAAAAATAATATTTGTGTGTATGTGTGTTTTAAGCAAGTGTTTTATTTTCAGGTTTGCTTCTGAACTTTCTCTGAATGCCGAAGAGTGGCAACGTGTATATTGTTTTGGTTTTTTTTATTATTATTTTTTCTTCTTTTTAATTTAAATTTTTTTTTTTTTTTGGTGGCGGGGTTTAGTATATATATAAATATATAAATATATATGAATATATATGACATTTTTCTTGTTTACTGTAAAAGTATACCAGTATTTGTAATATTGGAGAATGCCTGGGCATTTTACAAAAATATAAAAAAGTTTTTTTGGTTTGTTATTTTTGAATTTTCTTTTTTTATTTTATTTTGTTTTTTTTATTTTACAGTCCAATTTAAATTGTGGGTCTCTTAAACTGTTTTTTGTCACTGTAACTGTAAAAGTCTTAAGTTTTAGTAACTTTATTCTGCCTTGGGTGTAACGAAATAAAACAAAAAACCAAAAAAAAAAAATAAATGAATTAAAAAAAAAAAAGAGTGAGCTGTAAGAAACTTGGATTTGGTAGTTTGAGGGGTGGTGGGGTGGGAGTGGGGGTGGTGGGGGGGGGGGTGAAAGGTGGCGGGTTGGCGGGGGCTCCGTCCTTTTGGAAAACGATGGGAGTTCTACTTTTTTCAGGAGAAACACTGGGAATCCTGACTTGTATCTATTTTTCTTCTTACTGGAATGGATTATTCTTCATGGATGGTTTGAAATACATGTGTAGGCACTTGCAGCTTGTGTCTTTTTACTTCTTTTATTTATCTTTTTTTTTTTTTTTTTCTTTCTTTCGTTTTTTCTTTTTAAACTTGTGGGCTGTGTGCATCCTTTGTGAATCGGGCACTCATGTCGAGTGCCTCAGGACGTCTTGTTCTTACGCTTTGGTTGGGGTGGGCGGGACTTTATTCCAACGACCAATCCAATTCGCCGGCTGCCACGACACAACCTGATGAATTTGTACTGTTGTGATGAATCATGTTGTACAGAATGGGATCCCCTGCCCCCCCCCCCAAAAAAAAACAAAAAAAAGAGAGAGGGAGAGATGAAATTGACGGGAATTAAAAAAAAAAAAAAGGCTGTTAAACAGCCTTTAAGTGACAAAAACACCAGTCGATGTTTTGTTTACCACTCCGCTCGGTTGTACATATTTTTCTATGACTGCGCTGTTTTCATTCTTCACTGGCGCTGGCAGTGGCTTCCCCCTTGTGTTTCGGTGGGGGGGGGGGGGGCTGGTTTCTTCTGTTTGACCTTTTGTGACCTCTCCATGTCAGCTTTTTTGTTGTTCTTTTTTTTGGGGGGGGTTTGTTTGTTTGTTTGTTTGTTTTTCAGGCACACGTCCCCCCCACCCCAGTTGATATTTCTCGGCATGAGAACAGAGCACAAATACAAGCTGTTACAATTCTCCATCCTCTGCTTGTTTGTCTCATTTTGTCCTTCGAAGGAAAAGGGAATAGGTGGGGTAAACACACACACACACACACACACACCATATTTTATTGTCACTCAACTTCCTGCTTTCCAAAATGTTTCACTAAAATATATGCATACAACCTCAAATGCACCATTCAGAAGAATCCAAGGATTTTTTTTTTATTAGTATGTGATGATGGATTAATGCAGATGGGAGGATCATTTTTAAACACATAATCATCACTGGCTGATTATAGTATAAAATACAAGCAATGTTTTTTTCCAGGTAAAATGTCTTCAAGGAATCCTTGACGTCCCTGCCCTGAATTCTCACCACTTTTTAAGTTCACTTATAATCAAAATACGACGTTTAATGCAGCTACTGTACTTAAATCAACAACCTAAAGGAAAGAATAAAGCTGCTCAGTCCATCTCAACTCAGCTATGATTTACTGATAGCATTAGAACACATTTGACATCGTTTTCTGCAGCCTTTTTTTACTCGCCTCATCCTAATATAAGTGCTGCACATGACGGGTAACACCCTCAAACTATATAAAAGTTCCTTTCTGGGATGAGCAAGTAGAATTACTGAAAGTATGGCAGTACTTTCATTTTAATTCAAAGTAATGTAAAGTAAAGGGTTTTTCTCTGTATAAAGTGCCAAGAAATGACTGTGTTGTATGTGGCAGTATAAAAGTTGAGATGACGTTAAACTATATTAAAACATTTAATATGAATTTTTGAGACAGTTTATTCATTTTAACTGTAAATTCAGTTTGAGTTTTACTCAGTTTGGACAAGAGAGGAGGGTGGAACCTTTTTTTAAGGGAAAATAATGTATACAAAGAAAAAAATTTAATAAAATAAAAAAAAAATACAAAAAAAATAAATAATACTATATATAAAGAAAAAAAATTTAATATTTAAAAAAATAACAAAAAAACATATATAAATATAACAATAATAAATAAAATAATGTATTTATTACTTTAAAACAATAGTTTTTTCCTATTCTTCCCCATGGGACAATTTGACCCTTTGTGAACAAACACAGCAAACTGATCTCGTTGCATTTCTCCTGGATGTTCAACCATGACTCATCTAATTGTGGAGCGTCTATAAATACACTCCACGCCATTGCTGATGCAGCTCGACTCACAGATTCGCCACAGCCGTCACATGTACAGTCGAACTCGAAGCGTCAGATCACATGGGCAGACGGCGGAATCTTCAAAACCGCCTCCCGCTCTAACATTTGCTCATCAGACATGTGAGCTGAACCTGAACGCCGTCGCTCCGCTAACGAGCGACTCGCCGGGCCCCCGGAACGTGGCGCCATGTCGTCATTTCCTCTGATCGTCTTTAAGTAAACCTGATCCCTTCAGCGTCAAGTCCTCCCGTTCATTATTCCGCTAATTTAAAACCACCACGAACACAATTATTATTCACGATAGCCATCTTTTTTTCCCTCCCCCACCACCACCGCCGCCGCCATTCGCTGGCTTGTGATTGACATGGCTCGTCAGAGAGAGCACGCCACACAAGAGGTGGCAGCGCCGCTTGTGAAAATGTTGAACCTCGCCATCAATCAGCGAGGCTCAATATTTCTTTTTTTTTTTTTTTTTTTTTTCCAAGCCCACAATGAATAAGTGACAAGCGATGATGAATTCCGTCTGATTCAAAAGACAGCGAGGAGATCTCCTGGTCATCTGAGTGCCGCTTTTTAAAAAAGCAAACAAAAAAAACAAAAATTCTGTTAAAAGGCAAGATGAAACGGGCAGAAAGGAGATCATTTATTGTTTTCAAGACTTTGAACTCCGGAAGTCTTCACGAATTCATAACCAAATGTGGAATATCTTGTTGGAAACTTAACATATGGGGGGGGGGGGGGGCATATCAGCACCAAGAAATAAGGTCATTAACTCTTTCATCACCTGCAAGTTTTTCTTTTTTTTTTCTTTCTCTCTCTCTCGCTGCATTTTGATTTGATTTCCGTTTCCACAGCAGAGGAGGGAAAGAGAGAGAGAGAGAGAGAGAAAGAAGCAGACCCACAATTAGTCCGAGGGAGGCAGGAGCGCGGAGTCGGACGGACCCGGGCGAGTTGTGATTTGGCTCCGGTTTCAAGGCAAATGGGTAATTAAGGCTTTTCCCTGGCCGGCCCGCACTTTGAAGTCCCCTACAGGGGGGATTATCCCAGCCAAGAGAAAAGACAGCGAGAGCGAAGTAATGAGACCCAATAAGAGGAGGAGGAGGGGGGGGGGGGGGGGGGGGGGAGTGAGAAAAGCAAAGGAGTATTAGGAGCCCCGTTGAAGAAAAAGAGATTAAGAAAAAAAAAAGAATCTAATAATCATCTTAAAACACAGCCGATTTGTATCATAAAGCCAAAACAACACAAACTCAAGTCTCAGACCTTTCAACAAAGCGGTGACACTAATATTAAAAGTGAAAAAGAATCTATTAAAATCGGGGGATTTAATGCGGCACTGCCATGGATTCTGCTTTTAGATGCTGGGTTTTGCGTCGGATCCTCATTAACATACGTGAGAAGGGCAGAATATCAACGACGCCTCTCAATGTAACGCAGTTTAGCGCGACGGTGACCTCGGCCTCAAACGTGTGGGGAGATTGAAAAACGCCGATAATCTAAAGGAAAACCTGAGAAAAGGCCGGGATCACATTCGATTGCACATGATGAAGCGGCTTTTTAAAGTATCTGATGTAGAGTAGTTCTACTCATAAAGTCATAGAGACGTGTTTATTGCGTCGCGTCCTGTATTGCTCCACGAACATGGAAGAATTAGAGTTGGGTTTTTTTGACATTTTCAGGTACACCCTGTCTCTTTTTTTCCGTAGAAAGTCCGTAAATGTCATTTTTAAATAACACATGAACACAAAGTCGGGTTATTGCCTCTTTTCAAAATAGTTCTCTCTTCTTCATAAACTACTTAGAATTGACTGATTTTAACATCCTCGAAAATAAATAAACATAAACGGCACCGTATTCTTTAGATTTAGATACATTTATATACACGTACATATAGAAAATACAACATTATGGAGCAGCACAGAGCGGTTTATGGAAATGATAGTGACGTGTTGGTGCGCGATCAGGCGGGGAGGTGAAGCGGATCACGTCAAACCAATCGATTCCAAAGTGACTTAAGTCACCAGATCGTTTCACATTTGACTAACGTGTCACATTTGTACGTTGCTCTCGAACTATGACTGAACGGAGTCACAGCATTTGACCGAAGGAACGTTTGTTTCCACGTGATTCTCGGGGGTCAATCCAGCCAGTGAGTCTCGCGAGACGAGGCCATCATCAGCCTCACAACCTGCTTTCATAACTCACTAGACGTACGTGTGTGTGTGTGTGTGTGTGTGTGTGTGTGTGTGTGTGTGTGTGTGTTGCTGGGGGTGGGTGGGGGGGTAAGCACGGAGGGGGGAGGATTAAGTCAGACAGACACCTCTGGTTATTCAGAGGGATGGAATTATTTCAAGACCCTGACTGGTTGTCAGCGCTCGCTGCGCCCCCTCCCTTCCTCGTTAAGGGGGGAAAAAAAAAAAAAAAAAAAAAACTTCAAATGACTTAAGCCGCTGGTCGTCAGCGCCAAAGCCACTCTGTTGACAGGTACAGTGGGGTCTTAAGCCTTCAAGATCAACGCTGCTATTCTCCCTGACAAAATCCCCCCCGCGGGGCTCCTCCCCGCTCGGATGGCAGCGGAATGAAGGGAGAGGGAGGTGCCAGGGCTGAAGGTGGGGGTGGGGGGGTGGGTGGGTGTGTGTGGAGGGGGGGGGGGTCCTCGTGGAGGACCAGGAGAAGCGGTCAGTTAAAGAAGGTGTCGTCCGATGGTTGAGCCACAGGAAGGCGGGGGGGGGGGGTCCCAGGAAAAAGAGGGCTTGGGGTCCGGGGGTCATTTTAATTACAAGCACAGGGAGGCCAATCGAATGATTGAGGGGGGGGGGGGGGGTCGTCTCTCGACGTGGCTGGTAATTATTAACATTATCATTCACCAGCCTTGTCCCTATCCAATTGATTGGCATGCCTGTTTCATGGCTCCTCCCCCCCCCCACCCCCCCACCCCCCCCCCAAAAAAATAGCAGCTATCAGGCTCCTCGCTCTCTGCCTCAATTTCCCCGAGCAAATGAATCCTCATCAGACTTTTACTGTGCGCACAAATAAGAGGAAGAGTCAGCGCTGCCTCCTCTACAAATAAAAAAAACAAAAAAAAGGAACACAAGGTAAACTGATTGCCGGCTAAATGCTACGTGCATGTAGCGGCTTGACTCGCCGTGTTGCCACGAGCCCTTTGTTCCTCTTTGTATCGACGCATTGTTCCGCCACAAAGCCCCGCGTCGCATTTGCCGTTCTCTCCAAGTAAATAGATTCGCGGCGACAAAAGCAGGAGCTATCGATTTATTTCCGCTCACAATCGCCCGCCATTTAGACGATTGCACACTTGTAGTTTGTCATTAGCTTGAATGAACCAAAGCGAGACGCGGTGAGGATTTCTGCCCCGGCGACAAACTTGAGACCGTTTGCGTCTCGATTTAAAAAAAAAATTTTTAGGGTGGGGGGGCGGGGGGTGAAATGCGGAGCGGAGCGACGAACTTCTTTAAAGCGAGCCAGGCGAAGAGAAGGAGGCAGATACGTCGTCGTGTTTTTAGCGGTGGAAGTCCCGGAGGCGCGCCGCGAAAGAGGTGCGCGGCGTTCTTTCCCTTCTTTTTGATATTCAGATTCGCCTGCCTACACGCGGCATTATGACACATTTGGATGATCGCATTGTAGGATTAACGGGCCTGCCTTGTCATTTTCAACAACAATGCCGCGATTTAGGGATGCTATTTCTCACACGGCACTCCGCATTAACGCCGGCCCAAAGATTTACATAAATCTTTGTCTTAAGATGAAAGCGGAGAGGGGCTTGAGACAATGAAGTTAAGCTTTGGAAATGAGAGAGAGCGAGAGCGAGAGAGAGAGAGAGAGAGAGAGACGGGGAAGGAGAGCCGTCACCGGGCGGATGAAGAGATGGAAGGAGGGAAAAGTTTGAGGATAAATCAACCGGTAGTCACGCCGATTTCGACGGAACGCCGCGCTTCCTGGCGCTCTCGCTCGCGTCCATATGGGGGAAATAATGTTTTTTTTTTTCTCCGAGAAGTGGAAAGGAGGAGGAGGAGGAGGAGGAGGAGGAGGGAAATTTGCATTCCTGTATCTAAGAGGGGCTAAACAAAAGGAAGGTGAAGGTGATGAACGCGTGTGTGATTTAGTCTCGTGCTGCTGAGTGAGTCGCTTCCTCTCCATCGAGGAAACTCTAACCCCTCCGCCTCCTTCCTGTCCTCTAATCTCCTGGCCTGCAGCAGTCATTGGGAAAAGTGCCCTAGATCCCCCCCCCCTCCCCCCTCCCCCCCGCCCCTCCTTCATCATCTCCTCCTCCTCCTCCTTGATTGGATTCATCCGTACTGATTGGGAATCTGCTTACATTAAAGCCAGCGAGGAGAAGAGATAGCATCAGATAGATCTGACCACTGAAGGCAATTCTTTTTTTTTTTGGGCTTTGAAATACAGAGGAGGTTACAGGAGGCGGGGGAGAGGATTAAAAAAAATAAAAAAACAGAGATTATAGGCCATGAGAGACAGTGAGGGAGAGAGGTGAAACATGAGTGACACTATCAGCACCATTATCGCGCCGCTCCAGCCTTTATTTTAAAACCGGCTGTGATTACAAGGGAAAATAAAGCCTTTCGGCAGACTTGGCGCGAGACGTGTCGTTGGACGTCAAGCCTCGCGTATAAGTTAATATAGCTTATTTATTTATTTATTTTTATTTTACAAGATTGAGTTACAGATTGCTTCACCGTTGGCACGCGGTCCAAACGCTTTAAATCCCGCTACCGTCAGGCTTCTTCAACGCGAGTGGTGGATTGTTGGCGGCGCCTGAGGGAAGCTCTGCTGCTGGCGGCGTCCCAACGCTCTACCGACAGGACCCATACATGGAGACGGGGGACCACGGTGTCTCTGGGCCCATCCACACAAGGGCGTGATGCAACCGCATCGGTTTTTTGTTGGCCGATCGTCCACAAGGTGCTGCGTTTTCGGACCCAGATTTTAAAAAAAACAAGAAGGCCGTTGCTCGGCTAATCCCCCGCCGGAGGGCTTTATATTTTCTCACAAAGCCAGCTCTAAGGCAGCACACTTGGTGCACTAGAGGGTGTTCCATGGGTCCTAGTGGATAATTATGTAGAATCTGAAAGGTCTTCTTCATAAGCTATGTCAAAATACGTCTCCAGAGCCCAAAAGGTGTTTTTTATGCACTTAGTGACCCTGTGACCTGATATGCAAATTAGGTAATGGTCACAATGGTGCCCCTTCTCCCCAGGTGGAGTGTCCATGTGTGAAGTTTGGTGACTGTGGGCCCAGGAACTGCTGAGAAATGAGGAGAAATGTTTATATGAAAATACATGTATTGTGCAACCATGACGAGCAAACTTCAGACCCTACCAATCTTCAAGGTCAAGGTCAGGTCACTTGGTGTACTGGAGGTTATCCCTGGAGTGTGTATCATGTGTGTATAACATTTCAGAGCCCTAGCTCAAAAACCTAGGCCTCCAGAGCCCAAAGTGTGTTTTTAAGCACTTCGTGACCCTGTGACCTACTTAATATGTAAATTAGGTCAAGGTCACCATAGTGTCCCTTCCCCCTCTGAGATGTATCCACATGTGAAGTTTGGTCACTGTGGGCCCAGGGGTTGCCGAGATATAGGTAGAAACGTTCGAACGGACGTACGGACGGACGTACGGATGTACGTACGGAGACTGTTTCAAGATAAAAATGTTTTAATGGTTCAAGAGTGGGGGAATTATAAAACGCTGCATCGGTTTTGAGGTAAACGATGACATGATCTCCAGGTCCGTATCTCCACAATTCACTTCAAGAAGGCGAGATGTTGGATTTCTCGGCCAGAACGTCACAGTCGGTGCCTCTTACTTATTACAGACGTTTACGAATCTTAAGCGCTCTTACAACTCGCGGGCCTTTTCCCTACATTCTGCACGTGTCTTCCTGTTCACATTCCACAGACGTCCCAGGTTCCACGTACTCTCCAAATCACAGAAACGGCGAGAACAACGAACAACGAACAACGGGTAGCGAGGCTGTTTACACCCGGCGGCCCGAGAGAGTCGACTGAAGCGCGAGCAGGTCACCAGGTGGGGAGTTAATGGAGGCGCGAATCTGATGACGGCAGCAACGCCATTGTGTTTCTAACCACGTGCGAGCGACACACACACACGCGCACACACACACACACGGGAGACTCCATAAGCAGGTTCCATTAGCAGGGAAAGGTCGTGAAATTGTCTTGAAGGAGAAAAAAAAAAAAAAGCAGCAAGTATATAAACCTGGAGGTAAGAGTATTTTATGATGGGTAGAAGAAGCCATATTAGCAAGTTATGAATTGTAATTTACTGCATCTCCGCTGCCGAGGAACGCCAGTGTACTTTTACTTTGTCCCTCTCGTGTTTATACATCCAGTCTTACTGGGGGGACAATGAATCTTTGGCATTTATGTCTACACACAAACACACACACTAACACACACACACACACACACACACACACACACACACACACACACACACACACACACACACACACACACACACACCTTCTCATGTCAACTGTCACCCGCCGTTTCTTTTCCTTTTTTTTTTCTTCTTCCAGGCCCGTCTGTCTTTTCTAGATTGCTTCTTTCTATCATTCTGCATTATTTCTCTCTCGCTCTTCCCCTTCCCATGCCTCCTAATCTCTCCGGCCCATCTCCATCCTTCCCGCCTCAGTCTCAGTACAGGAGACATCTTCTCTCTCACCCCCCCCCACCTGCTTCTCCATGCACCCCAATCCACAACCACCCCCTCCCCCCTTCTTCCACCCCCAACATCTCCCTACAGGCTTCCCATGTCTACCACTGGCCTTTCTGTGGTAATAAAATAAACTAATGGAGTTGGAGTGATGTCCCACCTTGAACCAGTGGAGAGGTTATTTACATCGCAGAGGAGGGGGGGGGGCACCAATAGCGATTGGCTGCCTCGATCAGTCAGCCATGACAGGGCCGAGCGAGACTCCTCAGATAACAGAGAGAGAGAGAGAGAGAGGGGGAAGGAGGGAGAGGAGGAGAGGAGGAGCGGACTGGTGTTCAGGGGTTCTTGGCTTTTGTCTGGTTGCCTCGCTGGATGCACTTTCCTCCAGCATGCCTTCGATCATCCCACTTCCACTTCGCTTTCCTTTTCTTCTACTTTTTTTTTTTTCCCCCACTTCGTCCCATCACCTTCGATTCAACTTTATTTATAAAGCACCACATACAACGACGGTCATTTCGAGGCCCTTTTAACAGAGAGAGAGCCAACAGATCTACATGAGCGCAGGTAAACAATGGTGGAAAGGAAATACTCCTTAAAACAGGAAGAAACCTTTTCTTATAGTCTAAAAATATATTGAGTTCCTAAATGTTGACTTAAATCTCTGTCCTTACAGTAACATAAGTCCTCATTGGTTGATGTACACACTCACACAGAGCGGCACATCTTTTCAAGGTGTTTTTTTTTTTTTTTTTTAAATAACACAACAACAAATCCAAATTTGAAGTATTTATCGTTTTTAATTACCAAAGGGATGACCTGCAACCCTGTCAAACGGTTTGTATTGTTTTGTGTGTCTCTCATAGATTTAACATCAAAGTTTAAAACATCCAACGATGCGCAAATATTAAATCATCAGCCTGAAAAATGAATGAACTTGCCTGTATGACCTGCAAATCGCTAGTTAAGCGAGTAAAGGCATGAATATCACAGGATTAGATAAAAGGAGGCTCAACGTATCCGGAGATCACCCATAATGATTCAAAAAATATATATTCTTTTAAACATTTGAAAAATCGAAATTACACCAATGACCTTGTCCTTCATTTACAATCAGCGGTACTCATATTTTTTCCATTAATTAAAAATTCTCAACGTGCTTTGAGTAACTTTAATTTCTGAGGCAAGGTCAAGACCCATCATGTTAAGCACCGATTTAAAAAAAAAAAACATGCTTCAATAACAGCTCATTGTGGGCTTGGAGCCCCTTCAGGAGTAATGGAGTCTTGCCGAGCACAAGCGGATGAGAGCGGCTCCCGTTAACAAAGTAACACCGTCGACTGCACGCGACACCAAGTTCTGCTCTTTGCGAGGAAGGAGCACGCATCTACTGGCAATTCTAGTTCATTTGAAGAGAGATCTGAAGTACTTCACCTTGTGGAACAACGAATTGACTTCATACCGCCACGCTCATTGTACATTTGATACCAGCGGAAGCTCGGAGACTTGTTCCTCCCGAAGCCACGTTTACAGCACGTTGAGGTGAACCGGTTTCACGGTGTGGACGGGCCCTAAATGTCATGGAAATCACAGTCTTTACATCCTCAGCCTCAGCCTGCCAGCTGGACGCATGCAGAATATACACACAGAGCACACAAGATACCGTCTGACCCATTTCATCATGCTTTTATTTTATTTAGTTTCAGAATAGGGTTCAAGATTTACTGATTCAGGCCAGGAGTTCACTGCGTTCGCCTTCCTTCCAAACCGAAAACCGTTTGAGCACGTGGCCCACTCAACCCCGAACCCTTCTTTAAATCTCATCCAGGACTGTTAAAGGCTCATCCGTGGTCTTCAGGACGCACCAGAACAACTTATGTGTGCTTAAAGCTGTCTTTCCTTCCATGTTTTGGCATGAATATTTCACCAGTTCACCAGGAGGCAACGCTCACAAATCATCATAGTAAGACTGAGAAATAAACAAGTCAACGCTAAATACCAGTTGTCATTAAGAAAAAATAAACTATAGTGTTAAATGCAAGAAACATGATCGCTTTTTGTTGTTCCTGAAGTCCAAACAAAGACCTGAGAACATTTTAAGTGACTTGTCTCATGAAAATCTGTGTGTTGTGCTACTTACAAAACTTCGCTGATTGACCTAATGAGGGCGCTCTGATTAAATGTCAACGTTTTTAACACAAATGATTCCCGGCTGCTGCTTGGCTTTTCATAAAAAAACAAAAAAAACAAACTGATGGTATATTTTAACGCCGCGCTCCGACGTTCACACGCTGCACTGATTGGCCCGGCAGGGGGGAAATCTTAATTAAAGGTCAAAATTTCAAACTTTAAGAGGCCAGAAATTGTGCGGCGCCAGTCCGATCCGGCGGAAACCTAAAGAGATGATGCATCCTGATACTGATTGGCCCGCGGGGTGTCGGAGTCTTCGGCAGAAAATAAATAAATAAAAAGAGCATCTTTAAGCCGCAAATATGATGAGTGCATATTTGAAAGTTTTGACAAAATAAATTATAAAAGTTTAGAAGTGATTGCGACGCTCTCGACGAGTGGAACGTATTTGATATTTGGCCGCCGTGTACTCGCCTCCTCTAACTGCCCGGGAAGCCGGAGGAAAGAAAGAAACAGGAACACAATAGAGTGTTGACCTACAAGACAAAGACTGGTGGTTATCCCCTCTTGAGAGATACGAGCGTCAGTGGATTACACAGCCGGCACCTAATCCACTTTACCTGCTTGTCCACAAGCTCAGAGTCGCACGCATGTATGCACACAGATATACACACAGTTTCACACAGACTGTCAGGACCGCGGTCTCCGTGCAACGTCGGTGGATACCCATTGAAAATGGCCTCCATCCACAGGTGCAGCCACGAGCTCAGACCTTCACCATGTACCGATGTTTATTCAAGAGGGAGACGGAAACTTTATGCAAATGAGGAGGAAGGGAGCGGCGGTTTTTAACAACTTTCGTAAAATCGTCTCAACTCGCGGAACCAAAACAAGGACAGATTGGGAAACTACACATCTTAGGGTGCAGGAGGGACCGTTGGAGAGGAAGGTTGAACAGGAGTCAACTATATTTTGCCGTGGAAGAAGTGTCGTGGTTGAACGGAAGCCTTTTTTTTTTTTTTTTTAATCTGGACGACGCCTCGCGGTGTGTTTCCTTGCGTGATTGTATGAATGAGTGAATGTGTGTGTTAATGGAAATCATGTTGACATCAATGAAACTGTCAAATAAATGCGCTATAGGACAAATTCCTCATTATGACCACAAACAAGCAACCGGAAAATAAACACCGG
This sequence comes from Blennius ocellaris, assembly GCF_963422515.1. Classification (NCBI taxonomy): domain Eukaryota; kingdom Metazoa; phylum Chordata; class Actinopteri; order Blenniiformes; family Blenniidae; genus Blennius; species Blennius ocellaris. The sequence goes on from NC_137666.1 coordinate 2,974,454, forward strand.
CAACTGGTCCTTCTATGCACCCTAGTGGTAAAATACGTCACTACACATACGACCGAAATATACCGAGGCCTCGTTAGAGCCCGATGTATAACAACGACCCGAAACGAAACGACTTGAATTGTTATAAAATATAATGTGATAAAACCCCAAAATGGAATAATCGTTCAATAATGTAAAAAGATTGAACGACAATTTAAACGTGATCTTAATATGTTCAGCAATCTTACATAAATACCATAAACTGTATGGAAAGGTATAAACAGACAGTCCAAACTTTTAAGAACTCATTCGTTCAGCATTATTCAATTCAGTATTTGGGGAAACATATTTTTGCCTGCCCCATAATATAAAATTAAAGTTTTTTTTTTTAAGGTTTGGGCTCATTTTCTTGTTATATTATAAACCAGTACATTTTTTGGTTGTATGACCGATTTTTTTTAAACAACAATTTGGGTGTTTGCTTCATATCGGGCTCCAACAAGCCTTTATAGGTAACTTTAATTTAACATCAAGAATGCAGTGACATTTTACACCGACGGTTGATTCCGGCCCACATGGGGATGTAGTGGTTCGGGTCCATTCTATTGTCTATTTGCGAAGTTTGCATGTTCTCCCCTAAAAGCATTACATCCATTGAATGGGCAACCTGTTTGTCCAATGTTCTCATCTCCGGTTCTCCCACTTCACTAGATTGGATTAAAACAGCATAGAACATGAAAACTGGACACGTAGAATCAATAAAAATGTGTTTCTATAGCTGATATTTAATTAACAAAACGCAAAGTATCACACCAAAAGCAGAAACAACACACGACAACAATACTTTGCGTCTCTCCATTGTAGTTTTTTTTTTTTCCCACCCTTGTAATTTGTTGATGTGCGTTTCATGTGCCGGGGCTCCTGGAAGATGACGAGCGCCGTCTAATTAGTAAGCTAATTTACAGCGGAATGGATCTGCATGCAGGAGGTTAATACTGCCTGATTCCACAGGAAATAACTGGCCCGGCTCCAAATGGGAGCGTGGGCCGAGGCGTCACATCTCTACCTCCCCAAGGAAAGAAGCGGTACCATTAGTAATTACCTCGCGGACCACGGGGCCAGATATCTGTCCACCTCTTTATGGAGTCCACAAATTGAGGTCAGCGAGGGAGGAAGGAACGCTACAAGGTGTGTGCCCCCGGTCTCATTGTTGAAAATGCAGATGCGCCGAGTAAATGTCCTCAATTAAAATATTGCATTTCAATCGCTCCCCCCCCCCTGCCTCCGTTTATAATATTGGATGTATTTGTCATCTTTTGTTGAGACCACTGCAATTATCCGGAGGAGGCCCGAGGCTTGGAGACAGTTGACAGAATCGTTGGGCCCGACGGAGGTAGACAAAACAGGAACATTAAAAAAAAAAAAAAAAAAAAAAAAAGCGGAGCGCCATGACACCCATTGCTTCAGGTCTGCCCCCGACGAGCCGCAAACAATCTCTGCAAGCCGAGCTGCTGCAAATCAAGACATTCACAGCAAACATCTTCCTGCCGTCATTCTGTCAACCCAACCTGGCAACACCGAGACAGTGCAGCAAACCCCCGCTTTCTTGTTTTACACCAAAGATATAAAAAAAAAAAAAAAAAAATCCCCATCATCCACTCAACAGCTGTAATCAGTGGTTTGCTCCCGGGGGCATTGAACGCATGGGGTCAGGCCGAAATAACAGGCTTGAACAAAACCAGGGAGGCCTTCCATTCAGAGCGGATCTGCCGCACACCCTGCAGCAACCAGAACTACATCTGGCAACTGAACCAACGCTCGCTGGCAGAGAGCCAAAAAAACCAGAGGACACGGGAACAGAGAAGAATGTACGCAATAAGTGGACTGCAGGTAGCGGCAAGAAAACAGTGAAGCCCTTCGCTCCCATTCTCATGACTTTCAGAATAAGACTCTCCATTTGAATCTGCTGAATTACGTGGATTCGTTCTGCACTGAATGTCTGTTTGGTAGAAATAAACTTGTACAAATATGCGATAAATGACAGATATAGGAGTATTTTCACCAGAAAGGTGTCGTTAAAATTGGCTCTATGTTGAGATTAGTAATTTCTTTTTTTTTTTTGTATTGATTGTGAAACATTTTGCAAAAAACATACACTTTTTAAAACTCAGCACCAAAACAACATAAAACGTTGACGTTGAAATTGAAAGGTTATTTATTTATTTATGCCACGATTTTACCAGTTCAACAAACTCAAGATGAAATTTGGCTGCATGTAGCCCATCAACTAAAATCAGCGTAACACCCCTGGGTGAATTCAGTGTTGCTGGTTTACAGAACAGGATTAGAGCCACTTTGAATAAAAAAAATAAAAATAAAATAAACTGATTTTTGACCTTTTTTTTTCTTTTAAACCAGAATGACTTTAAACTCAGAAGTATGGGTGCCTGTAGGGAAGTAACCTCAATGACTTTGAGGCATGCAGGAGGAGTTTAAAGTCAGAACTGTGAGAAAAAAAAAAATCTGAATTCTGAATTAAAAGGCAGAATTGTGAGGGAAAAAAAAAACTTTTCCCACAGTGGCACTAATCCTCTTCACAACCTGTTTTACATTAGCAACACAAACTAAATACACTATATAGTACCAGGGTACGAGTTAGAGAAGAAACAACCAGGATATGCAGAGAAACTGCTGTGATCACATTCAAAGCTCTGAATCAATAATCCAGTTACAGTGCAGTTAAAACTTCAATGAGCCAAAAACAATGTGTTTTTTTTTGTTTTTCACTCAAGACATTGTCGTGTTTTTATACATTAATGAAAGCACAGAGATTTGAGATTGACTGGTGTCACATTCATTCCAGTGAAATCAGTGGTTTAATCCGTTGGAGCTCCAGCTACTTTAAAAAAACACCTTAAATTTTCCCACATGAAATTCGCCAAACAACAATCTACACTTTCGCTGACCATGACATTAACAACAGGCAATGAGAGCGAACCGGGGAGCGGCGCATGCAAAACAATAAATGGACAGAATAAGAGTGAGCGTGTGGTTAAATGGACTGACATTTAGTTTCTTGGGATATCTGAACAATAATATGATAATAATAATAATGCAAGTTATACACATCAGGATTCATGAGCATGCTTGCATCCAGGAGCAGCTCCGCTCGGGTTCGCTGTTCCTAAACTCAAAAAGTAGTGAACAATTTGCGAGCGTCCGTAGACATGTTTCCACAGAAATACATCGGAGGGGGCTTTAATTAAGTATTTTCGGCCCATTTCTTGTTTTTCCATACTTTAATCCTCCCAAAACGCAGACAATCAAGCCTCCAGTGAAGATCACTCGTTGCCAACCTGCCCACCATCCATGACACTGTGCGTTTCCAGAGTCAAGAAATGTGTCAGGGAGAATGACTGCAGACCCCCTCGTGCCCTGGACCCTCTCCAGCCCCCCCCCCCCAACCCACCCCTACCCTGGCAGCCGACCCAGCGAGGCCCCCCGCCAGCCAAAACTACCAGACACAAGAACAGAAGAGACTTGGTTTCGGTCGCCGATAAACAAAGTGATGCACTGCATCCGCAAAGAAGTCTACTTTGGTTTCATCTGTCCCTCACAACATTATCCCAGAAAGACCGGGGCTCAACTGTGAGTTTCTCGCAAACATTTGACATTTTTCTTTTCTGTCCCTTTTCCCCCCCAGCAGTGGTGTCCTTGTTTGGCTTACTGCAGTGTGTCACACGGCATACATTCTGGAAGCAGCACTCCAACACTGTTCAGACTCGGGTTATAGTGTCTCCTTCTTCCTCTTCGAACAGACGCCTCTCGTCGAGTTTCTTCATCCAAACTGCTGGTCTTTAATTGTTAATGATCACCTTTGAACCTTTTGGAGCTGGTATCTTTTGTTTTTTTCTTTTGGTAGCAGATGGCTTCTCTCATTTTGACACTGTAATAATAATTTGGAGTGTTTTTTATGGCAATATCGTAGAGTTCTTATAATTCCCTCAAAGAAATTCAAAAAAGTACCATTAACGCGAAATATATAGCTTTGTGCCCATTTACACGTCACAACCAGGGCATCCAATCACAGATAAGATACACTAGCGTGACACAACAGTATTGGATTGACCTGTTTTTGGATTGCAATGATCATTTTGTGCCAATTCAACATCCACATAATGGATCTACATCTTGACAAGCCGTTCATAAGCATAAATTTCAACCTTTTTCAATTTTCAGTCTCGCCAAATGCTTTCAACTACACAGAGTCAAAGGAGCCCCTTCTTAACTTGTGAGTCTGGAGTTGAATTTCAGAAGGGTACAGGTTCAATTCCCCTTGGTTGACTCGAAAAACTCCATGTTTAATATTGAGACTCCAGTGACAACGAACTAGTGTAATACCAAAGGTTGTTTTCTTAGTTTTAGTTCTAGTACTTCCGCTGGGTATCCCTCACTAATTCTAACTGGACTTTCCCAATAGAATAAAGGTGACATTTAACCTCACTATGTGTAATCATACATGAAAAGCTGCTTGGTGACAGTTCATACATTAGATTAGAGGGCTCATATTGTGCAAAATTCCCTTTATCTAAAGGTTTTCCAACAGCAATAATCGTCCCCAAACCTGGAATGATGCCCCAGAAGTGAAGAAAGTCTGTCGTCCACGGAGAGCCTGGCTTGTTTCAGTTCATAAAATGTGTGTTGCTCCAACCAGCCAACCAGAAATCAAACCCTATATATATATATATATATATATATATATATATAGTGTCATCGGGGAGTTTAGCCAATCACAATCAAGGTTGACTCCTCCCACAATTAGGCAGCTCTGCTCTGGCACATGGCACCACGAGAGGAAGCACTTCCTCCTCTTCCCAAGATGGGCATGTGTGGGCGGAGCCAGTCCAGCTCACACAGACACAGCAGATTCTGAATGCAGCTCCTTTGATCCAATATTCAAATGGAGGAGAATCAAGGAAAAGCTGGATTTTGGGGCAAGAAACTTTGAACACAACGTTTTTGGAGCAACGAGAATCACGTGAAAGTGTTGAAAAGCTGAATAATGTGACTCCTTTAACTTACTAGTATACTAAAGTATTATATTACCAAATGTATCTAAATTTTCTCTACGTATATATACGGAATTAGATTTCCATACTGCAGTTTGAAGACAAACACACGACCAAATTCCTTCTTTCGTTGTGTTGCTTGGTAGTTCTGGACAGGTTTCTCAGCATCACGCGGCTCCGCTGCTGTCAGAGATGTTTCCTTCGCACCGAGCTTTAGCGAGACCGAAGCTCGGCGCCATGCAGAGAAACAACCGCAGATTATGCATATGTCTGCTATTATTTCATATTTGGACAGCAAATCAAAAAGATTCTCCGAATCTCGAGTGCCGTAGCGCGAGAATCATTATTCAAACTGCGTCGAGCTCCTCATATTTCAGCTCCCTGGTGCACAGCGGGTTAAAGCCCGGTGTCTGATATTGAAATGGGAGAAGGTCGCCCTGCAGTCGTCCAGCTTATCTGAGAGCTGCTCTATTCCAAAAAAATAAAAAATAAAAAATTAAGGCCACAGGGGTGAGAGAGGGTCAGAGCAACCCAGATATTGGAAAAGAGGTTTACTCACATCCACCATTAGTCTCTCTAATAAAATGCTCCCCCTCTTCTTTCTCGCAGATTTCTATTAATATTCAGCGTGACCGGCCAGAGTCTTTTCCCTGACTCAGACATCCCACTATGCACTGGGGTTTCTGATCTGTCCCTCATAATTAGACTGATAAATAGGCCTCCTTCTGCCCCTTCATCTTTTTTTTTTCCTTCACTCTCTTCCCGTCCCTTTTGTTTTGCTTCCACACTCACGTCGGAAAGAGCAGCGCCTCTCTCCGAGGGGTTTAGAATGTCGAGGGAGTGGCGATCGTACGCTGGAGCTGGAAGCTTTTCGCCAAATTATGACCGAAACATTACGGACACAGAAACGAGGTGGAGAAGCCTCGTTTGTTATAGTCTATTAACGACAAATTCCTTTTCTCTGAGGATGAAGTCTTTGGGTTCCGGGCGTTTGGTGGACTGGTGTCGCTTCAGATCGCAGTGATTTCACCAGTTTTTTTCACCACAAAAGATGCATTTGCCTGTAATTTTGTAAATTTCTTCTATAAAGCCATATTCTGTGTAGCTTTCCCCCTTTTTGACCAATTCGTCTCTCTTTGTGAGCTTACCTCTGTGTATATGTATATCAAAATGAATGATTTGATGGAAATGTTTAACATTTGTAGTTTTGTGACAAATGAGAAATGCCGACTCAGCTGAAAATGTTATACCCTATAAAAGCAAGACTGCTTTGTGATCAGAGATCAAAGTTCAAATCTATGAATTTACCATGAAATGACCATTCTGTTAATATTTCAAGCATTTTTTCTCGCCTTAAAAAAAAGGCTTTGACTGCAAGGTGCAGGCAATTCTCCACCATTTCACCCGAGAACCTCAGGAAGTGGTTCAGATTTGTCGAGCCAACATGGACTCGATGTCACATTGAGCCTCCGATGGACGTGACGCGGATGACTTCACACCCACGACTCGCTCATCCCTTGTTGGCTGAGAGGCCCAAAGCTGCAGCTGCTCAGATTGTTGTTTTTTTTTTTTTTTTTTTTTTTTGGTTGCCCTGGGCACTTGAGCTCCCCCATCGTTTTTATAAGATTATCTGATACAGTTTGATGGAATCTATTTTCCATCCAGTGCAAACTGGTTTGATCAAGGCTCCAAATCTCTGATGTGGTATTGTTAGAGGAAAATGTGTGCAATGAAAGGGGGGGGGGGGGTGTTTGAAGGGTATCGTTGGTTCAAGCTACTGTGTCAGGCATGCAGAAGAAGGGGTTTAATTTGCATTCATTGTAGTAAAATCTAAGCCCGTCCCAGGAGTGAGCTGTAAGCCACAGAGACAAACCAGCGAGAAAAGAGACGGGAGCTCCAACGAGAGACCGGAGCCCCCCCCCGACCCCCTCCGTCCCCGGCCGCCTCACCTGGCCCCCTTGCGTCCTCCTGGACAGCACAACGGTCTCCCCGTCTCCCCTCTTCAACCCTAGAACCCAGCCGGAGAAGCCTCACATCCTCCGCAGTGGATCTGATAACGGCCTCGGTGGATAACATCTAGCTGCACTCATCTCTAAGAAGTCCTTCCCCAGGGTACGACTGCCAGTGCCGATCTCAGCATTAAAATATAACTTTGATGGTCATTATTAAGATAAGCATCGCGTTCCGTCTGGCACAAGATTACACACGATAGCGCCGCGGCTCGGAACAACTGTCCTTTGGAGGGACTCCGGCAAAGGACGGCTACGAGATGAAAAGAGCCCTTCTCGGCCAATCACAGGGCTCCTTACTGGGGGCAAGTGCGGGCACACTGTGGGACTCCACCGTCCCACGCTAAACGGTGAAAGACGCTCTCGTCCGTCAAGTTGAGGTTAAACCTCCAGGCACTTTTTTTGCATAAAAAAAAAAAAACTCTTCATATCTCAGGGGATAATTCTCAGATTTTTGGGACAAAGGGCCCATTCTGCACGTGTTTTTATCTTCATTCTGGTGCCGCAAAAGTTTCCTCCTGTTAAAAGGGAGTTTTTTGTTTCTGTCACCTTGCTCAAGTGGAACAGTTTTGAACTGAATAAATTAATTTGTGAATTTCTAATGTACACTCTGATGTTATGTTAGTTTCCGACTGTTTTCACAAACTCGAGCCCTCAGAGTGGCGATGAGTCAAAAGAGTGCGTCGTCATGACAACAGTTTCCACTCTCAAGCCAAAACATTTGTTTACTACAGTAAAAAAAAATATATTGACATTATGTTCTTGTCAGTTACTACTGGAATATCTGGAGCACACCTGAATATAAGCTGCGCCCATCAAATTTAAAAAGGAAAAGCCGGAGTTACGTTATGCACCTGAATGCATCATTCTTTAACCCTTTAAAGTTTGGATGCGTTTGGATGATTTCACTTTATTTCGGACCTAATTTCTCAGCATTCCAACACAAATAATCAGCTGATAACATATCAGACTTTAGAGCTTTTAAAAGGTTGGTAACAGCGAGGCAACTTTTCTATATTTTTGGAATTGAACTGCAGGTTCATACCCGTCTTATGTTTTAATAGAAGTTAGCTAATGACTTTCAGGTGGTCATCCTATGAAATACAGTGTGTGTGTGTGTGGTATCAGAATTAAAGCGTACAGAGGGAGCACATACTTTTCTGCACAATATGACCTAAGCACTCAGCTTTATGTTCACGCTGCGACGCTTCTCACACTCACCTGTTAAAAATCCGATCGTTCTCAGGTCCTTTTCCACAGGAAGGCCGACGAAAAAAAGAAAGTTGTCAAATTCGTGAAAAGGCCAAGTCTTCTTTTTTTATTATTATTATTTTCCTGGCTTGATGCCACTTTGGAGGTGTTGATTGCACCTTGTAGAAACGGAGGCATCGAGGCGACGACGCAAATTTTTACACAATCCGCGACTTTACGGGGATAAGTGGACCCTCAAAGCTCCAGACCATCGGGAGGAAGTCGGCGGTTTGCGCCCGAAGGCTACGGTGAAAGCGGTTCACGCGGATGAGCACCTCGCTAATTACGTTCTCTGGATATTAACGCGCTCGCAATCCCGGTGGGTTTTTTTTGGCTTCTGTTGTCGCGGTACATTTCATCCCGCGAAGCCATCTGCATGGCGACGGGCTCAAAATCTCCCCCAAAACTAAATGCAGGCTAGTGCGCTAAGTAGCACGGCCGGCTATTTCTGCTCCCGTAATTGATTAGCAGCAGCTCCGTCGCAGATGTGCATTGTGCCAACATGCGGGGGGGATTTTAAAAGTCTTGTTCCTAAAGAATCACATTAATGTTGCATGAGTGCGAACTGCATGAAATTTGCTCGCGCCATTTGCTCACTCAACCCTATTAACTCCGGTGGTAATTGACAGCCCCATTCCCCATCTCATCAAATCACTCTTAATACATGTTAACACACCATAGGGGGAGTAATAGTCAGAGGCGGCATTATCCAAATCGCTCTCATGAATAATGTAGACACATGTAAGGATGCTCGGTTACCACGCTAAAAGGTCCTTTTTTTTTTTTTTTTTCCGAAGGTATGCGGCAGCGCTGGCTCTGATTGCTCCGAGATGCATTTGAATGAATTCTCAATGCTAATTCACCGTGATGCTGCGGAAAGGGAAGAGAAAGTGCAGGTCATTAGAACACCACTGACACCTTATGATACACTTGTTATGCTTTTTAAATTGCAATTAAATCAATTATTCCCTCAGGTTCTGCCCACCGATGCCCACGTGATGCTTAATGGACCCGAGCTGCTGTGGATGCGACACGAGTAAGTTAATCACGACGGCGACGCATTAACCGCGACCCGCAGCTCAGGGAGGGACGTGCGGGTTTGACTTTTGGAATTCAAACATGTGACAGTAGATAATAACAGGGACAGAAAAGTTGGGACACCGCGTGGAAAGTGGAAGAGAAATGCAATGATCAGCAACGTTAGGACTGACTTGGAGACTTTTATATATATAGAAGCTCAGTTTGGACACCATACGGATATCAATTTAGATTTTTGGGAATTAAATCTTGATTATTTCAGCTGCACCACATCACACAATCTCTGTGTCACTTTTGTTTATTTTTCATTCATTTTTCATCAATAATATTTGTATAACACCAATTAAAACATAAAAATATACAAAATAAATAAAAAATAAAATAAATACCAATCGAAAATAAACAATAATAACAACTGTAATAATAATAATAAATTAGTGAAAATGACGCAAAAAAGAAGAGGATAAAGTCCTCTTTTTAATTTTTTTTAGCCAGGAAGAAAGCGGGCAGACCGAGACTCAAGGTTGGCAGCTTTCTGATGGGTTAGAAGATACGACAGACACAGAAAGCAACAAACAAACAAGGGAAAAAGCTAATCCACACTCTGCAGACTTGATGGTGGCAGGAGGCGTAGATCAGATTAGAGAGAGAGAGAGAGAGAGAGAGGGGGGGCGACGACAGAAAAGAGACAAAAAGTTAGTGATTAGTATAAAAGTAAAGCTCCAGTCCATCGCAGGGCAACACACAGTCAGACACTCGCACAGAGAAACACACAGAAAAAAGATCGTTTTACCGTATTTTTCAGACTACAAGTGGCACTTTTTTTTTTTTTTCGTGGTCTGTGCTGTCGGAGTACGTATGGGAACATAGCTGGAAAATCATCATTATGCCTTCATGGACGTGGGGGAAGGGTGGTGGTGGTGGTGGTGGGGGTGGAAGGAGGTCTAATTGGCCTTTTCCTGGTCCTAAGGTCCACTCTAATTGAGGCCTGGAGAGCCGGGGGTCCGGGCATCTGGACACCAGGGTTTTGCCGCCACTGCCGCCGTTTTGCCGGGGGAAGACAATGATAGCCAATTATCTTTTTTTCATTTAGCCAAAGGAGGCCTTAGCAGGTCGTCATTAAGGCGTATGGAGGAGGGAGGGGAGGGGAGGGGAGGGGAGGGGGGGGTCGAAGGCCAGGCAGGTGCTGAGGCGATGCCGCGGTGTTGGTGCGTGCGCTGCGTTGTCTCAATAAAACGGTGGACAGAAGACGGTGAGTGGAGCTGCGCAGGTTTGTTACCACTGCGCGTTTCCAGGGTTTCAAAACAAATCATCAAACGCAAAAAAAACAAAAAACTGGTGGCTGAGGAGGGAGGCCAAGAGGCAGCGAGTGGAGGGGGAATAGATCCAAAAATCGAACGATTGTTGACGCCCTGAACAAGTTTTTAACCCTCTGGGGCCTGTGTACTCACCGGTGCGTCCTCGTCACATGACCGTTTGAAAAGGCAGTAGCGTCACAGCACAGCGTCATCTGGTCCAGTGTTTCAATCCGTGTCGAAAGTGCACATATAAAACTACAAGCTCGTTTTTAAATGGTGTTGATAGCCCAAATAAAAGATAAATGGAGATATGAGGAAAAATATGTGTGACCTTTTGTAAATAGTTTTACAAAAATGCCTGAGGCAGTGCTTCTATGTCACTGTAAATATCTGTATATAACTGTTTTTTCAGTCCTGTTTTGATACATTTTAGTTAATTATAGTTTAGATTTACTTTACAAGTAAACAAAATGATTCGTTAACCATGTCTGTGACTTTTATAGTCAATAAATCTATGTTTTTACCACCCGAATTTGTAATTTTATGGTGTTTTTAGATCCACTGTTTTAATACAGTATGCCAAAGTGATGAAATTACTTCAGAAATACATTTATGAGGTTGTCCTGAACAAAATGACACCAAAAAAGGCAAGGTTTAAGGATTTTATATCTGAGATATAAAGGAAAAATCAATTGTAGTGAAAAACGGCACAAAATGCTTCAGGCCCCAGAGGGTTAAACATAGCAAATATTTACACATTTGTGCAAGGTTGTGTCGAGTAGCTAAACTCACAGTGAATTCCTTAACTGCAAAAAAAAAGGTTTTCTTTCCCAAAATACAGTTTCGAAAAGAAAGGATTATGTTTGAGCTGCTTAACGGCTCAACAAAACTGATATAATGACCAATGTGACATTAAAAAAATCAGGATGAATGGAGGCCTCAAGATGGCCAAACTGAGAAAGATCCAAATACTATGTATTGCGAACACTTCCTTGTGTTTTGGAAGATGTCCGACTCATTTGTGAGCCGATCTGTCAGCTCGATGTCTTCAACCTCTTCAGTTCTCAGTTAGCAGCCATGTCAACTTTCTGAGTTATGGGATTTCCCTTCACTGAGAGTCACGCCCCGTGATATGAAGACGTTTTTCAATGAAAAGAGAAAACATTAAAGCACAAAAGCTTCCCGAGTTCAACGTTTTTAATTCTCACAAGTAAATCTAAAGCGTTGCAGGCTGCACATCAAATTGAAAAGACAGAAAATCTGTACTTACAGACACAAGCGCTCTGAAAGAAACACATGCAGGTAATCCAGGCGACCCACACTGCTGCTGCAGTGAAACAAGATGGCCGACAACTTAACTAAGGCAACCCAGCAGGTCAAACTTAAAAAAAACAAAAAACAAAACTCATCTGAGGCTGTTTGAAGAGTCACCACTAGGGTGAAAACATGATCTGATTGAAACCGACCACTACATGCACCCAGATTAACACTTAACCAAACTCCCAAAAAGACCAAAATATAATGTTAATATATTATTTTGTGCTCATCCGATGACTTTTTCCTTAAACATTAAAGCAATTCTACGTTTTAAGGACTCTACAACTATAAAATGTTGTTATTCATGAATTATATTCCATATAAACTTTGTTTTTTTTTGCTTGTACAAATGCCAGAACTTTATGAGAACAACGCCGTATGTCTGGATCTCTCACCTCTGGTGTTAATTGAAACTGAAGTCACATCCAATGAGGAACAAACTAAGTGAAGCTGACATGAGCCATTTGCCAGAGTGAGGGTGCAATTGACACCAATAACAAAAGCGCCAGTTTTTGTCTTTTCTTCCTTTCTTTCAATAAAACATGTAAAGAGTAAAAAAAACCAAAAAAAAAACCTGTCAGAATGTTTTATCGACACACCTGGGAATGTGATAATTTTTCCATTCTTATTTTAATCACTGTCAAGGCCTTTGTTTGAGCAAATATTTATCTGGTTTGAAGTGGCTCGACTTATTGGACTCACTGTATATATATATATATGTTTTTATATATATATTTATATATATATATAAACCTTCATGCATCAGTTTACCTCATATGTGAGCAACTGGGAAGAAGAAGGTTATTTTAACCACGTTTGCACCAGATTTGAATCAATTACAGTTTGTTATTAAATTCTATGTCTATTCAATAAACACGAGGCGCCCTGTCAGTCATTTTCATTAAATAATTAACCTGCGTTCCTTCTTTTAGTCATAAAAATGTATGTGCAAAAATTCTACATTTCCTGGTTTTACACATCAAGTTCGGTAAAAAGAAATCCTGAGTGCACAACGCTTAATCCGTTTTGCACCGACAGACAGACGGACAGTCCTTTAAATGTATTTAACATTCAGCAGTTCCTACATATCCACTGAGTGGCTGGACGGACCGAGTCCGCGCTGCAGGGCTGGTGTGCAGCAGCACCACCGAGCGACCTGGAAGGGTCGAGCTAGCATGTGAAGGCACAACCAGCGCGGCGACCAAGTCACAGGATGTGGCTTTTTCAACCTGCACCCTCTCGTCGTCTGCTGCTTGACTGGGTGCGCGCACTGGTTTCGTCTTGCAACTCATTTGAACTAAACATCCTGTGTTGACAAAACCGCGGCGGGGGTGCCAGATGAGCACCTGGGCTAACGGTTTATTTTTGGCAGAGCTTGGCTCCCGACTTTGGGTCTCCAGCTTGGGTAGTGCAGCTCATAAGAGTGTCCCAGTGTGCAAGAAGTGAAAATGAAACCTTCAACTTTCAGTGAGAATATTCAGAACACACTTTTTTTTCGGTGAAAATCCAAATTTGTTCATTTTTAGGCTGCACGTGTCCCTTCAATTTAAAGGATTTTGACCGGATCTGCACCGTTGTGTAGTGGTTGGTGTTGTTTTCTCACAGCAATGAATCCCTGGTTTGAGTCTGTCCCGAGGACGATGGTCTGGTGGTGGTGTGAGGACTAGTGTCGACCGCTTTGGCCGTGCATCAGCTAATGGTTGAGGTTCATTTTATTCTTCATAAGTACCTGCATTGCGTTGAAAGATTTGGCGTTCGATCCACAAGAAGGTGTCAACGAAAACTACAGTGGAAGCCTAAACGGTGTCAGCATTGCTGCAAGGAAGTCAAAAACCTTGAGTTGTCAAATGCAATTCGTTTCTAGTCTCAACGCTGCCCCCCGTGGCTACTCGCGGTACTGCAAAATGAGATCAAACTTGTGAATGAAAACTTGGAAGGCTTCTTGTGTAAATGTATGTTATTTAGGGATTTGGTCGTCATTTAATGCAGTTTGAAATGAGAAGTAGAACTGATCTGTAGCCTTTACTTTGCTCACTTCATCGTATATTGTTTGAGTTTTGACATATACATAGGATCAAAACGCTGGCGCTTTGGAGGCAGTCGTCTTGTGAAGTTGATAGTGAGATTTTAAATCACCTTCCTATCCTCAAATCTAAGCTTTTTGGTTAAAAGGTGATACAACCCGTGGTCAAATCAAGATGACCCGAGGATTTCCACCAGCAGGCTACACAACCCCTGATTCAGGCACGCCCGTGGAAAATGTTAATTCCCTTCATGAACCGACTCTCTTCTCCAGCGTCTCGTCACTATTTCTCACAAAAATTCTGTCTGATTAATCCCGACATGAATATTGGTGCCGACTGCCGTGATCCGATCATCTCTACTATTTATGTTAATCCACAAATATCCAATAAATCCATCAGGGTTCCACCATCAGCCAGCTGTTTTGTGTGACTGCAGCCCTCCACGTTGTGGCTTCACTTTGGGTTCCTCCCTAAAACTTTGCTCAAGTGTTACCCAGAGGAATTTTTTTTTTTTTTTTTTTTTTTAAAGAACTGGCTGCCGCGGGTGTTTGAATGAATATCTTGATAAAGCCTGGCTAATCTTCCATTCCAATCTGATTCTCAGTGGGATATATTTCTTATGTCTATACTTAGGTGACCCACGCAGATTCTTTTTGTGCGCGCTCGGTTCCGCGGGATCAGTGGGGAAATTGGAAAGAGACGCGGCGTGCTCGTGCCACCTCAAATTGGATTGCATGGTTTCTTAAATGAAAGCAAATAATTTCATGGCTAATGGGCTTAATTTCAGGAAATAATTCCACATTTCCACAGTTTGCTGTTTTGCATTTGATTTCCACGGAAGCGTTTCCACTTTTTTTCGGGGGTGATGTTTTCTTCTTCTTCTTCTTCTTTTCTTTCTGTGCACGAGTCTTCAACTCAATGTGCCGGAATTAGAGAGCGGAGTGATGTTTAGCGGATCACTCTTAGCAAATCCGAAAGTTGATCAAATGTTTCTTTGACCGCATTTCCTTTGAACTTTCGGCAGCTGTAGGTGGTGACGGGGCCGGCACATTTGTTCTCTCTGTGCTTTTATTCACCGGGGGGACAGAACAGAGGAACAATGTTATTACCCAAAAAGGATAAAAGAAAAGAAGGAGAAGAAAAAAAAAGAAAAAAAAAGAAGAAAAATCCCGACATAAACAAGAAGTAAAAATGTGATTGCCAACAAAGAAGTGATTAAGCCTCACACAAAAAAATAAAGTCTTCAGTGGTTAAATAAATAAAGAAATAGCTGTAATTAAATAATGAATGAAGGAATCAGTCCATAAAGCGTTGATTGATGTCCAGGAAAGGGGGTCTCTCTAATGGAGGCTGGCTGACAGTGATTGCGAAGGCCCATTTACCAGCTGATGTTTTGTTATGATTGGACATGTCAGTCTTCCTCCTCTGATTAAAAAGAAAGAAGGGAGGGGGGGAGCGACGAATGCGCCCTGCGTCCTTTCCTTTATGTTTTTTTTTTTTTTTTCTCCCTCTCTCTCTATTCTCTTTCCATTTGCCGGCATAAAGCGATGGGTGCATATTATTTTGTCAATCCGCCGCAACTAGTGACATTCAGGAATTTGTAAAGACGCCAGCTGCCCTTTACATGCTACCTTGAAGACGCCACTTCTCCGCCACAAACTTTAAAGTCATGTAACAGGTGTTTGCGCAGTTCGGGGCAAACGGTTTTCAAGTGGAGTGTTTTTTTGGGGTTTTTTTTGCTTTTAACAACTCGAAACGGTTTCCTGTGCTTTCATTTGCATCGTGAAACCTTTAAGATTCAACGTGTTGAATGACAAGCGGAGGTCTCCAGATCCAATTTTCTAATAGACTTTTTAAATCCAGTTTTTGCCGTTACATCTATTTAACAGGCTTCGATCATGTTGTGAGGTATTTCTCATTCAGAACAGGTCTTTTACTGAAAATGAGGTCGCTGCAAAAATATTTTGGAGAATCTTAAGGGGGGGTTAACATGACATTAAAAAGGTTTTGCATTGTTGTGATTAAATATGTTTTTTTTTTTGTTTTTTTTTAAGATGACTCATCCCATAAATTGGTAACACTCAATTACACCTCGGTAATGACAGGGTAGATTACAATAAGTGAGGCTTTCACAAAAAAAAAAAAGAAAAAATATCGAAGGTTATAGTCCTTTTGTTAAACTATAGTAATTTCAGAGGCCATTGGAAATCTTTTAGTTTTAGCCTTCTTTCAGATGCTTTTAATTGGATCTGGATTCTTTTTGTTTTTGTTTCTCTCATTATTGTTGGCTTGAAGCTGGTGTTTAGGGCTTGCAATTAAAAAAAAAACCCAAACAAAAACAAAACAATATGGACGTTGGTCCGTAAGAAAAAAAAAAGTTTAACTTTGGATTGCTTTCTTAAGAAAATTGAATGTGATTCCACAAACAAGGAACTCAACCCAGGTCTTAAGCCAGTGGTGCAGAGTTTTCTACGCTACGATGGTTTGTGATCAGTCGTCTATATGTGCATCTCTCCATCAGAGCAGCATGCATTCACACTCATTCTATTGCAGATTACGATGAGTTTCTGTGATTTATGTTTCTTTATTCTGTGCAGCATATGTTTTCTGTCCATCCCCCAGGTTGAATCTCTCAAATATGGCTCTTTTTAATAAAAAAAAGACTTTTACGGTTAAAATAACAGTCTTACTTGTGCAGCAGTGTTACTTTGTTTTGCTTGACTATCTACCCTTCGCTATCCACACAAATAAAGAAATGTGACCCCATCAATGGGTCCATAATCCAACTCATGACATTTCTTACATTTATACAGAAATGATTTATTATTTTAGGAACCCAAGGTGTGAGAACGTAATGGCCCAAACATCCTAAAAGGAAATTCCAATTGGTTGTAAAATATATGCACGTAAAATATATTTGGCGAAGTGCAACGGAAACTGAACGAGTTTATAACAAACATAAAACATTAAATAGTGTCTTCTCTCCACTGAAGGAGAATGCAGTGTCCCTCTCATTGCTGGAAACAAGCTAAATCTTATTTTCTTTCCCATCAACAAGGGCTTAATAACCCAACGCGGGGTATTTATAGCCTCATCGTTTAACTGTTCATCTGTCCGACATTCCCAACAACAGTCCATGGAAACGACATCGTCACATCGTTTGGACAGTTGCAATGACCATAACTTGACATTTGGATGGAAATGTGTGTTTCTTGGTAGGAAATAGAGACCACTTTGAATAATCTTTGGAGTTGTGTGGGAGCAGTTGTGACATCTGGTGCAACATAATGAGTGGAGGTGATGGAAGTGTGCTTGATGACTCTTCATTAGAAGGACAAGACACTGAATTATTTGGACGGGGATCAGGAAGGCGGTGTAAAAGCGCGTGAAAGCGTATCGCGTGTCAACCCCATGTCCACCAGAACATCCACGTCGGCCTTCAAATGCTCATTGATGAGTCTTGAAGTATATCGCGATCATGAAACCTCCCTTCAGAATGCAAAAGTCGTGTTGTTTGCCATCTGTTTCTATTCACACCAATTTTTAATTCGTCTTTTATGCAAAATAGCAAACGGCTTCAACATGTTAAAGAGGATCTTTTTCAGTGAGTGGCTTCTCCGACACTAAAAACTGCAGGTGCTCACGAGCCTCAGTAACTGGTATTATAAAAATAGTCACTTCATAAACTCTTTTGAAAAAATAAACAGCTGCATACATCCGATGCATACATACCGACTTCGCAAAAAACATACCAAAAACCCTAAGGACTTTCCAAATCTGGTGTTTGTTTTTTTGTTTTGTTGTTCGTGTCTCTGCACACACACACTTTGTAATCCCTCCAGACTTCACAATGCCGCACACTGTAGTGTATCAACCGTATTCTTATTACCGAGTGCTGCTGGTCTTTCTCTCTCTCTCTCTCTCTCTCTCTCTCTCTCTCTCTCTTTCTCCTCACGAGCGGTAAAACCTTTCAACCTGCCATATGGAGCAACCAAGGGTCCAGGCTTTGTAGTTCCCCACCTCTACTGCTCTTTTCAGGCTGGCTGAACACGCTGGCCCAGCTCCCAGAAAGTAAGTTAGGGAAACTTGGAAGTGTAGATGCGCAGACTTCCTTCACGGCCCGTGGAGTTCGCGGGCTTCAGATGTCGCACCACTGGAAGTACTGAGCAGCAACAGATGGGCGTCTGCTGAGGGTCACTCCTCCTGGACTTCACCTCCGCAGTTCTCTCTGAGGAATTTAGACGGCCCCAGAATGCTCCGCGAAACATTAAGTCGCTCAGCTGTGGCTTGTGATTTTGTGGAAAGGGAAATTTTAAGTGTGCAAATTTGATTCAAAATCAATTATTACACATTTTTTTAATATCAATTTAGCACTTTTTATTGGTGAAAATGTTTTATAATCGGCCCATCTGTCTTTTGTTGTCACTCCTGGTATTCTGACGTGACATAATACTCATAAAGGCTTCAGGTGACACAAAGAGGCTTCAGCTTTCTCAAAAGATCACGTTTTCCAGTGTAAGGAAAGTGCTGTCTTAAATGTTTGTATTACTTTCAATCAGTTTCTATGTCAGTGTCCATCTTCTATAAAGCTCTCACCACACAGACTGCAGGATCGATCCACCCCAAACTCCTGCACCCACAAGGACAACATGCAATCTCTTCAATGTATTGATGCATCAAAGTGTATTTCTTAAGGTTTATCCTCCATATGAAGAAGTTTTAGGCTTCATTTGAAAGTGATACGTTCAATAATTAGCTGTTTTTGCATCAGGAATGATCTTGCGCCACACTTTCGTTTCACCATGACGCCATCTTTCCACGACGACAAGATCGTTTGTATTGATCTTCAGGTGCGTTGAGACAAAACCGCATGGAACTGTTTGTCACACAAGCCTCGGATGAGAACATCCGATTCACCGGAGCGCTCATTAGACCAAGCCATGACATTAGACGTAGCAGATGACAGTGTTCGTTGTAATGGCTTACTTATTTTCTCATTGTATTTTCATATTTAAAGTGGCTTGCTTACCCAGAGAACGCCGCACGCGCAACAATTAATCAGTAAGAAGCTCAATCCAAGGCACACAAACATGATAAATTACACAAACATGTTTGTCTCTCTCTGCAGAGGTGCCCTTCACGTGATGTCATCGGGCTGTTGGTGAAATTGTCGGTAAACTTGTCTTTATAGCTTATTGCTACAATTTCAAGGTGATGGAAATGGGGAAATGCCCATAAGTTACCTGACAACATTCATCCACGGATCAGTCAAGCCAAGTGTTTTGTCCCCACGGTATACCTTAAATCTTTTTTGGGGGGGTTATTTGAATAATACGGCAATGAGGACTCGGTGACATTATTAAACAGCAGGTCGGAGTGGAAGACAAATAGATGTGCAGACTGTAACCAGGAAAGATGCAAACAAAACAAGGAAAATGGGAATCAAGGTCAATCTTGAGACTTAGAAGATGTTGGCCAAACAATCCTAATTCACATAGATTTTTTTTTCTGTCTCAAAATGTGCAAACGCAGTGGTGGAGTGTGAACATAAAGGGCCTATTTGAGGTTTAGTGCCCTCGTCACTTCCATGTTCTACCTGTGCCTTTGTGGGTTTTCTCTCCAACTTCCTCCCATGGGCTCAAGAACATACGTTTGAAATTTATTGGCGACTCGAGTTCATCCAAAGATGTAAACGAGAGTGTGTGTGAGACGGGACGCACTAGATTGGACCCTAACTTGGATGGTGTAGTGTAGAAGATGGATGGATGGATGGATACGTGTTAAGGGTTTTGTTCGTATCGATTCCTGGCCTCCAATACCTCATTGTAAAGGAGGGAAATGGATGGATTGTTTCAGCTGGCTGGGGAAAACCAAACAATCAGAGGTAATGATCAGACACATGGAAATGACCCAACGACGTGCCAGACAAACATGTGTTTACTTTAGCATTTGTTTTCAATTTAAATTGTCATATACACTGTAAATCCACTGCAAGTGGATCGTCTGTAGACACACACATACACACACACACACACACACACACACACACCCGCTGCATGATAATTTAAGCTGAGGTCATGAGCGGTGCCCGGTGCCGTTACAAATGGCCGTAGCACTAAACACATCATCAGTAGCAAAAAAGAGGAAAGAGCACATTAATTCTGGCCAGTCAATACTTAGTTAGCAGGGCCGGCTAATAAATAACCCTGGAGTTCGGTCCCGGGGTTTGGCCGCGTCTTTCAGCCGTCCCGCGGCATCTTAATGTGCCGTTTTAATCAGGGCCGGCGGCTGTTAAAGGGCTTACGCCAGCACATTGCCTGCGACATTTCCCTCCGTGTTCCAGGGATTTACATAGAGATCCAGTAAGCCATTCCCAGAGCCTCCTTGTCCCACCGTGTTATTCCCGTTCCTTGAATCAAAATCTCGCTGCGGCCTTGGGTCTAAAAGCAGCCTCCACTTCTTTTATTCCTTTTTTTTTTTTTTTTATTAATAAATAAAAAGACAAACGGCTGGTGTTAGGTCAGGGGCAATATAGAAAGCTTTTATAGGTAATGATGCTGGAAACCCTGTTTTAGCTGTCTTCATCCCATTTGGGGTGGGGGGGTGGGTGGGGGGGGGGGGGGACAAAAATAAGAGAAAGTCTTTTGTGCTGGTCTGAGGTGTGAAAGCGGGGGAGGCGGCAGCGGAGGGAGAGCCAGCAGAAGTTGGATGTTTAACACAGAGATTGTCCGAAGATTATCGCAGGTTCACCGAGATTCAGCTGGCAGATTTAAGCCACCGCCTTTCTGCACCGGTAACCATGCCAACTGCACTGAGAAACTATTAAAACAGCTCTGCATGGTAAAGTAGGGGACACCCCCCCCCCCCCCCCCATCTTAAGGAAGAGGAAAAATGCCAGTCTATTGGTCCACAAACCCAGGATAAGCTTCTCATCAGTTTGGGAACAGCAGGCTGCTTACGGTACAAAACACTTTGCAGAGGAGAGGATTTTTGACACTCGCGACTCATTTTCATACATATTGTTTCCATAACTTTCCGGGGCTGTATAAGCGGCACGGCTTTTCAAATCGCCCCCCCCCCCCCCTCCTCCCCGATAGTTTCAAGCTGCAGCGGCCGACTCGGGATTCCTTCATAATAATTGCACCGTCACTGTCGATGAGTCTGTGGTTCAACTTGGACTTAAATCACTGTGTGTCAGTGTTGGCGGCGATGTATTGATAACAGAAGTTCCCGCGATCAATTTGATCCGAACCAGAGATCTGCACAGCATTTTTGAAAGAAAAAAAAAAAAAAACTCAATACTTTCACTCGTATCCTGCCCTCTCTCTTCTCCTCAGAGCCAGCAGGTGAAACGGTGGTGGGAGATGTCAAGCTCTTCGCTCTTATCGCAAATCACACTGTGTTCTCGCTGCCGGGTACGACGGCGAGGTTGAGGAGTTGAGCGGCGCGCTCTCTTGTTGTGGCGGCGCTACTTGTCGTCGCCGTTCATGGAAGGCAAGGCAACAGATGTCAGGCTTTTGAAACGGCTCCTTGAACGTGACCTCAAAGGGTCAGGGTCCTCCTTCTCTGGCTGCGCAATGGAGGCCAACTTCCTGTTCGGAGAAAACGGGTAATTCGCTAAGATGGACTTGTCGAAAACGATTCCTCAGGGTTTGGTCGTGGCTTTTGTTTAAAAAGGCCCAGTGAAAAATGAAAAAATATACTTTTAGATCTCGTCTGTGTTTCGTCACATATTCTAGTTTTCTCTAAATACCTGTAAATAATCAATTCTCATCTGAAAATGAAAAAAAAAGAAGACTTTTCATGATTATGTTCAGTTTAGACACATTATAATTACACTTATTTATGTGTTTTATGTCTTTTTCTGATCTTCCTCTTTTCATTTCTTTTTCTTTTTCTATTTCAACTAAACTTTTGTCGTACAATACATTCTTCTATGAAATGAGCATACAAAGCAAATAGAAGACTCCACTTCAGAAAGTTACACACATGGACACAACCGATGGTCAAGAGTCAGAAAAAATAACCCTCGATCCAACAAATGACACCCTTTGGTTAGATTGCTTGTACCCACAACAACTTTTAACTTTTCTATTCATAGATTTTCTGATTAAAAAAAATGACAGTAAACAAAAGAAAGGCTCAACTTGGCACTTATACTAAACACTCAATCCTCTTAAAGAAGTCGTTTCCAACCTAAAAACAAAACCAAGCAATTCAGATGTCCTAAAGTGATTCGTCCAATGAGAGAGGAGGAAACAACATGTTCATAGCCATGCGGCGTCTTTGGGATACCGTGAAGAAATTACAGTAAGTGTGGTTGGTTGGAGCTTTGGGAGATTTGCAACTTCTGAAGTCTGCTTTCACTTGGCATTACAATACCGCATCACTGGGATTAAAAACCTAATTGCTTAACGTCACAGGGCTCTTCAGATCTTGGCACAATGGCGCACACTTTTACAGCAACGAGACACCAGTCAGATTTTTTTTTTTTTTAATGAGCCAGGTTTAGCTTGTCTCACCATAAAGAGATTTAGAACCAGTGGCAGTTAATCTTAGATGTTCTTGATCCTAATGTTGTGGATGTGAAGGTGTGAGCAGCGTGTGTATGTTTACACTTTGTAATTTACATCAAATGGTTCTTTGTCGGAGTACAAAAATCCAGTTTAGTGGTTTCCACAGTGGCAAACGCGCATCGCCGATATTCTTCTTTGTGTGTGTTTAAATGACAGTTTATATGTTAAAGTTGTAGATTTTTCTTTCTTTTTTTTTTTTTTTAAGACACTGTGTGAATGGCAACAGATCAAGACTGTGGCATTGCGTGAGGTGTGTGTGTGTGTGTGTGTGTGCTCTGCATGGCTGAATCTGCTCTCCCACCCTGGGAACGGCAACATCAATAGAGCAGAGGGGGTATTAGCCCGGCCCAGGCATAGGTTACCCAGGAATTAATGAACTTTCAGTCGGACTCCTTATCCCGCCGTATTGACAGGATGAAGTCGGAAAGCCTCAGCAGTCCTCGGCACGTCTGCTCCCAAGTGCAAGAACAGAGAGGGAGAGTTTCCTGAAATGAAAAAAAAAAAAAAAAAAAAAAGAGCGAGGCTTCTTATCTCTGAGACAAGGTTGTAAAAAGGGCCGGTGAACAAGGCAGAGGGCGGGCACACACACTCACACACACACACACACACACACTAACACACACACACAAATCTCCAAGTGAGAAAGCGTCGGCAGGCCTGACCGCAGTGTGTAAAACACTTGGCTCGGGTCAGATAAAAAGAACCAAGAATGAATCACTCGCTCGCTGCTGGATGGGTGATGGTAACTCTGTGTCTTTGTGTGTGTGTGTGTGTGTGTGTGTGTGTGTGTGTGTGGACGCATGGCAGAGCTTCGAGGGCACACTCTACACTATATCTCTGCATGCATTGTCTGGCCTCGCCGACTGTGTGTGTCAGGACCTGATCATCCCACCACCACCACCACCCAAAAGCAGAAATCTTATAAGCTTCTACCGTTTCAGAGGGGAAATCATCCATCATTTGAGTTTGTGGTTCAGTCTGGACAAGACTTAAATGCAATGAGGAGAAAAAAAACAACAACAAATAAACAGGAAGTGCCGAGATCCCGAGGTCTGAAAAAGTGAAACAAAGCGCATTTGTGTAAAATGTGGAAGAAACTGTACAAATTTCACATGCATGTAAGGATTATTAGGGAAGACTGCTTAATTTAGATTTTTTTTTTAATCTAACTTGATATCCGTGCACGGTTTTGGTTTTAATCATAAAATTCACAATACATCGCTTCTCTTTTATCAATAACTTTAATTTTGTAAACTGATATTCGACTCAACTGTCTCGGCTTCAACCTGGAGCATAATTTGAAATTCAATGAATTGGGAAAGTTGTGAATCTTCCACAGTGGGTGTGACGGTAAAGACTGCCGAGGAGGAGGTTTGGTTCTGTTGTCTGGGTTTGACATGTTTCTTAAACGACTCAGTGTCTTTTATGTTGTGGACTGAGTCTCGGATGGAGAGATGAATGGATGGATGGGTGTTCCTTTTAGATGCCATGGTTTGGTTCTGCTTGTCCAATACTCATAATCAATAAGCATTTATATCTTCTTTGACTCCTTCATTATTACAAAATTACAGTTTTCCCCGAGTATGACAATGCTGTTGATCATGATTTGCATTCATCAGTTCTTGGGTCAGTTTTACATCCATCAATTGGAGGTTTTGGAGCAAAGCATCATTAAAAATACAAGACAGGTAGGGTTTGGAAGACACACACACACACACACACACACACACACACACACACACACACGAGAGCATTCAAGTACAGTATTTAATCATTATCCCCTTTAATGAAGAAGTCGGCTGTGAGGGCAGCGAGGTTTTGAGCAGCAGAGGAAGTGCTCGCCACGTGTTGTATGATCCTTCGCCCGCTGCACCGATGTGACTTCTGAATAAATAAATTAACTGAGGGAAGCCGACACCAAATTTCTGCTTTTGTGATTAAAGAAGTTCCATTAGAAGCCTCACTTAAAAAAAAAAAAGAAGGGAAAAAAAAAAAAAAAAAGGAAAGAGGAATGTTGCAGTGAACGGGAGATGGCGTTGAAACACACACACACACACACGGACACACACACACACAATCCCCCTGCCTTGTCCATTTATTCAACACATTTCTCCGGGGCACCGCAGCTATTCTGTCTGAGGCGGCACAAAGATTAGCCCTCTGCTGTGATTTGAAAAAGACCAAGTAAAAGAGGAAAAAAAAAAAAAAAAAAAAAGGGGTAATCATACTTCCATTCTTGAATCGTTTCTGAAAAGAGAATTTCCTCTAATTCTCCACATCATAATGGGTTTATAGCCTTTATTTGTAAGTGGATGGGTCGGCCTTAATTACAGTCATCGGAGACCCCCACATTCTGCTTTTGTAATCTTCGACATATCAGCGCCTGATGAGATTACTGTTTAATAGGTGGTAATATTTCAGTTTTCAAAACCTGATTATCCTTTGTTCATCATTTTCTGTACAATACAGCGTCTTCACAACTGCTGAAATTGAGTTGTAATGAAGTCACATTTTAATATCCACGTTTTAGTGACGGCCACAATGCGCGCTCCCTCCCTCTCTGCCGCCGAGCTTCGCAATTAATATGGCAACAGTCGCACAGTGAGAGAGGAATTAATACGGAGATGAACGGAGGGGCTGTGATGAGGTGGAGGTCTGGAGGTGCCATGGATCGTGATGACAATTTATTAAAAAAAATGGACTCTGGAAGATATATCTATATGTGAAAATTATGACATTTCTGTTTATGTCTAAATTGCTTATAAGAAATTGATGACAATCATAGAATATGTTTCAAAATAGATTCGCTGAACAATGAGATAAGTGTTATATTTGTAGGATTCCTGAAAGGAGTTGAAACCATGCGAAACACCACCACACATGGACATTTTCGCACTATCCAGTTTACCCGAGGTCCGAGGGAGAAAAGCTGGAGGAGATGACAGCGAGGACAAAAAGGTTCTCAATATTTCTAAAAAGCGGCCAAGAAAAGTGAAAACGCATCATTTTTGCATTGACGTTTCGGGAAAGGTTTTGCGTTTGCACGGCAATGGGAGAGACAGTGAAAATGATGGAGTTAGCGTGTGAGGCCATGAGGTGGTGCTGTTGTTTGTGTCGTTTTTTTTTAACCCGTCTACATGACGATGGAGCCCAAGTATTTTCGAAAAGTTCCGCCTTTGGAGCTGTTCTCAAAATGTCCCATTTTCACTTAAAATCGAGCCCAAGTGACTCAGATACCAAAAAAAAAAACAAAACCCACAACATACATAAATACAGAAGTTGGCTTAGCGAACGCAAAAAGGAACTGAAAGAAAGAAAGATTTCGACACACACTGCTTAATGTCTTGTTTGTGTGTCGTCTTCAACACTTTCTCATTTGTAACTTTTGGTCTGTGCACTGCTGTTTTCCAGCTCCGAGGTACGGTGGCAAAGGTGACACCTCAGAAAAACCTGTCATCTTCACTCATCAATAAAAATAAAAAAAAGAGAAAAAAGTGACACCTCTTCCTCTTCTTGTCTTTATTTTATTTGGTGTTATGTTGTTTGTCTGTGATGCGGCATTATTCAGATCCCACCGTCGGTTTTTCTGCTTTATCCTCGATCCACCACTGGCCTCAGTGAAAGCGATGTGTGGCTTTACTCTGGGCCTTGGGGAGCTTGAATCGTGTGTGTGTGTGTGTGTGTGTGTGTGTGTGTGTGTGTGTGTGTGTGTGTGTGTGTGTGTGTGTGTGTGTGTGTGTGTGTGTGTGTGTGTGTGTGTGTGTGTGTGTGTGAGTCCACCTTGAAGCTTCCTCAGTGTCTCATTCCCTTAGAGCTGAGGCCTGGGGAGGAGGAGGAGGAGGAGGAGGAGGAAGAAGCCTTCATCCTGCCTCCGTCTGAGGTGCCTCCTATCTGCATATGAAACAGAAAAAGCCCCTGGTCCTCCACCAGCCAAACAGGTCACTTTGCATCCACCACAAGAACTCCAGTACAGGTGAGGGTCTGAATAAGCAGCCCTTTTTTCTCAAAGCAGTGACAAAACTCGACAGAAATGTAGCCTCCTTGAACATAATTAATCTGAAAAAATGTTTTTCCTATGACTTAAAGAGAAGAGACATTAATACTGACATTGGAATTTTTTTTCAGAGTTGAATGAAATACCTAAAAAGAATAATATAAAATTGCGCCAATTCAGAATATTTTGAAATCGATATATAAAAGAATATTTTCTATGAAAGCTATGAAAAATTCACTTAGATACTGCACACTACAAGGTCAAACTATGATTAAGCATTAAAAAAGCAGCTAGCTGTTGCTGCTAGGTTAGGACTCCATCGACGCCAGAAATACAAATTTAAAAAATGTAAACGATCTTTTATAAAGCCGACTGAATTCAGAGCTAATGACAATATGAGTTATTAAATACGGTCCGACTCCGGGTGAATGGGAAAAATTTGGGTTTTCATTACGCACATTACGGTCGTAGTAAATAGCGCTGCGCGAGAAGGATTCATTGAAATGAATGCACAAATATTGAGAGGGCAACAAATAGAAAAACAGCACCCGCTAGTGGCCACACATGAAAACTACAGTGTTTTTAGCATTTCTTCCATTTCCATATAAATGGACATTGTTTCCAAAACATTGGCTTTTAAACGCAAAACTTTTCTGGAACAAAAACGTTAAAAAAAATTATATATTTACACTTGAAACTTTGTCGTAGAAATGGGAACTTTCAAATTGTGTGTGCTTTAGGCTCTGTGTGGAATAAAACCTCCTGCTTGAAATGGTGTCGTGTTTGTTTAGTTGCGGTCATCATGTAATGTTGGAGCGCTGAGCCCCCATAACAGCAAAATATAATACCATGGTTCAATGTATTGCTGGAGGACGTTATCAATCATCAGAACGTTGCTTCTTCATTTGGGAATTGATTGGTCAGACACTTAAAAGTTTTGAGTGCGACTAAAATAAAAGGGGGGAAAAATGCCATCATATTAAAGCTGGTTTTCACTGCCTGTTCAACCAGTTGACCACAATCAGAAACAATACACATTTGTAGTTAACACTGCCTGTTGTAAATTAATCTATTCACATAAAATCCTCCCAGTAAGATTCACTATTGGAACACGATTATCAGATCTGATAATTGGTGTTTCCAGTTACATAATTAGTTTCTACTAATTTAGGTGAAACATCAAATTTGTATGTCTTTAATCAGCACATTTATGAACAACAGACGCGATAAACTGCTTTCACAACTGCCATTTCACTTCTTTAATATTCCACAGGATGTCAGTTTTTCTCAGATTACACACTAAAATGTTACTTTACATGGGTAAACATTCACCGGTTCCATGGCTTGCACATAATGGCATCCTCTTTTTTTTTTTTTTTTTTTTTTAAATCTTGATAGAACATAAAGGCAGAACATCTCATCACACCATATAGGGAAGGTCACTCAATAACTATTGATTTGTCTTGATGTAATCATTCCTGCTTCTGTTGAGTCGTTTCAGTAACGTGGTTAAACTTGAGATATGTGTCAGATTATGTCTGCTCTAGTGTTGCACAGATATTCCAAAAACTGTTATTTTGCCTGTACAGATGATTTTATTTGTCTTTCTGTCATTCATGAATGGAGGATCTTGGCTTGAAATGCAAGTTTCACAGTGGGAATTCTGTCTGAATTCACGTAGGTCTGAATCATCTTGTGTGTAGTATTTTTTGGTGAGTCTGCCTTGTTTTCATCACACTGAGCGAAAAAAAACCCTGATTTAAAAATGAGCTTTAATGGTTGTCTATCAATTCTCTTAACGAATTCCTCCTCGTAGCCTCAACTTCTTCCTCCGGCCTGACCTTACTGGCACCTTGACGATACCCCCCACTTCATCCCTCATGACAAACTTTCTCTGTGTCCTGGTCTTGGCGTCGTCGGTTGAGTCGGAGGGCAATTAACGTCACAACCGATGAGGGTCGTTATGTTAAACCGACTCCGGTCAGATTCACTCCATTATTCATGACGGCGTCGCGGCCCGAATTACTGTCAGATTGAGAAATCATACGTCAGGTAGCGGCGGAGGGACGACCCACCGGACACCTCGGACAAGATGAGGGAGGAGGTGAACTGTGACTGAGAGGGATTCCGTTTAGGAAGGGAGTCCATAATTTGAGAAGCAGGAACTTTAAAAACCCCTCTCAGCAAAGCGGCACAGAGCAAGGCTGTAATTTCTGGTGATTCACTTCAAACAGATTTCAACCTGTTAGACTATGGTGTTTGTCACCGGCCCGGCTGAATAAAACATAGACGTTTCTAAGCTGACACAAACACATAAAGACAGCATTGTGTGGCAAAGCTCCTCCAGTCGGGTGTGTTCCTACAGTCGGAGGCTTTGTCATTCGAGTGTGTGAAGCTGTGGTTGTGGGGTAGAACCGGCTGAAATGTCATCCCCCCCAACGTGTTTCCTTTTTGTACCCAAACAAATATGCCACGATATCGAGGTTGATGTGTCTGGGTTAGACATGGCAATTGGAACGAAACCTCTGAAACATTGCAAGTATGGTGAGGAATATTAGCAGGAAATGGAAATTTGTGGTTAATGAGTTGCGTCACTTGCCACATTTACATGTTTCAAGTGGAAACAATTTTTTTGTTTGTTTCAGAAAGGTTTTGCGTTAACATGGCAACGCTTTGAAAAGTTGTTTTTTTGGCCTAGATTAGAATTTTCAGAAATGATGAAAATGATGTCGTTTTCATGTACGGCCACTAGTGGGTGCTGTTGGATGTTTTTGTAATGAAACCACACACGCCATAAGCAACGGCGAGTATACGGATGTTCGTTTGGACCGACGACAAAGTTGGATTAGTGTGACTGTCAACTATAAAACTATTGTCAGGAGAATTTCCTCGTAAAAAATACATCAGGGCGACAAAAATGACATGAGTCAGACTGAATCGTTTTGAGAAAGATCCACCCGTGTTCTCCACTATAGACACTGAAGGTTACAAAAAGTAGCACAGACATTCCAAAAGTGCGGTCACAGGTCATCCTTCAAACTGACTGCAAATGACACGTCTTTCTTATACGAGACAAAAACAAGATTTCACCAACACTACCAAGACCCAGGAGAATATGGACTGGGAGTCCTGACACTCATTGTTGTTATTGTCCGTCTCCACGGAGATGGAGTCAGAGCTGTTTCAAAAAGATGCCTTTTCAGTGGCTCAGAGCAATACTGCCAGGTAAAGAGGCACTCATTTGAAGTAAACAGGAGTCTAGTGAAATCACAAGAGCTGTTGACAATTAAAATGACACTTTTCAGTTCATTACTGTGGCGCTGAGATAGGTTTTTAAAAAAAAAAACCCACACACATCTCTGTCTCACACTTCTATCATTAGATGCATAAAACGGGAGCACGTCATGCCCTCTTTCCAAACATACACCCAAAAACATCCAGGCGGTGATATTAAACCTTTATTAAGAGCTGAGGATTACCATCTGCACCTGTCTCTGCACATCACAAAAACAGACAGATTAATGGCTTCTCTTTCTGTCAAACATCACCAAATAGCTGCACTAAGCCAGAGAGATCAAGAAGCTGTTCATGTGGAGGCTTCTTCAATTGGTGGCGAGGCACAACCAAAAGGTCCAGATGTGAATATTTGCTTTCTTCAGACAAAAACATTGAAGTGAAATAATCATCTCTTTACATAATCAATTCCTCCGTGACCGACTGGCTGCCGCGCACGAGATAATTTAATGACGACAGGACAACACGTGGCATCTTTGCTGAATATGTTTCATCTCAGGAAGGCCAATTACCAGGCAAACAGATTATTAACGGGCGCTTGCCTTCGGTGTAATGGTCCTACAGTGGGTCTGTGGAGACCCTCGCTTGTCTTTGTGCTCTCTAATGCAGAGCAGCCGTTGTTTTTCCCTCCTCTGCCATTCAGCAGCTTTTTTGAAAGGTGTCAGCTGGTTGCGGTTTTGGATGGGACGGCTCCAGTTTGGCCTCGCTCTCTCGCTCTCTCTCTCTCTCTCTCTCTCTCTGTGGTCAGCTCTTATGGAGGCTCGTTCCAACAGAACAGACACGGGAAAAAAAAAAACCCAGAATGAATAAAAGCAAGGAATAATCGGGTTTTAATTAATTGTCCATACAAAGGGCAAAAAAAAAAAAAAAAAAAACCCCATTGTGGTTATGCTTCTTTCTTTTTGTCGTCCTGCCTCTGTTCAGCATCGGGAGACTCCGAGTACTGCGTCGCCAGCCGGCCCGCCGGCCAAGGCATCGCCGAAACACGCAGCATATGCCAATCCCACAATACACTGCTCAATAAGGTTCCACTCTGTCTCTCTCTCTCTCTCTCTCTCCCTCTGCCTCTCCATCTCTCTCAGCCATCCAGTAGCGACGGGGGGCTCAAAGCTGCCACTCATTCAGATGAACTCTGCCAAGGCCCGGGCTGCTCGCTGCCAAGGCTTTAGTGGCTCGGTGTGTTGGGGGAAACCAGCGTGTGTGTGTGAGCCGGTTCCAGGGGTTTCCAGGGTGGAGGAGGGTGGTGGTGGTGGTGGGTGGGTGGGGGGTGGGGGGGGGGGGTCCTGGTGTGTAAAGCAGCAATATGGCCCATCCAGAAAGAAGAGGAGGAGGAGGAGGAGGTTTTTAAGGCCCTGGCTCTCCTCCTTCTCCTCCTCCTGGGACTCCTCAGTAGTGGCTCCAGTGGGGAGTGTTGGATAGATGGATGTGAAGGAGGGCGAGTTGGCTGCTGCCTGAGCGACAAAGTGACAAAGTGACGATAATGACGATGGCGATATCAATCAAGACCGAGCGCCGGTGAACACATTTCTTGAAGTGGAACTTGCGGTGGTGCAAGAGATGATCAGAGAGGTCGTCGCTTCGCCGTTTGGCCGCGGAAGCAAAGCTGTCTTCGCCCGTTACGCCGATGTGGCCTTGATCATTTTCACGACGCTCGTTCTCACCTGCTGTAAAAGATGGGAAAGACACGGGTCTTTCGGCTGCACCACTCAAACTCTTTATGTATGCACGACCGTCAGGTTAACTTCATTCTGCAAGGCGGTTGTTTCGGAGCGTCGTTTCGCTAAGATACCGGTATTCTTTCTCATTCTGTTGTGTATCACAGCATCAGTTTCACGTCCACCAGATCGAATCATGTTGGATCTTAGCATTACGCTGAAAGATGACATGCTCTCGATGGTGTGACAACACAAAGCCGGGCTGCTCGGTGGTGTCGTGGTTTCATTCCGAGCTTACACTCTGATTTTCCAAATTCGACCTAATTATTAAATGTAGATCTTATCCATGCTGTGGGTAGAAGATCGAGCACCAAGAGAAAACCCGAGAGCACGAGGGCAGAGCGTGAAAGTTCAAAATGAGAGGCCTATTATAGGAAGCAGACCTCAAAACCACTGTGTCACCCTGTCATGAAACTTACATAAAAAGATTAGATTAGATCAGATTACTAACAACCTGAGTGCAAAGCCTGAACATACACATCCTACACCCTAACAGTTGGGGGAGGGGGGGGGGGGGGTCTTTTTAGATGTATAACAAGACCTTTGATCTCTTATAGTAACTAGACGTTACCATTTAATATTCTGTTTCCATTTATTTATTTGGAGTACTGCTCACACTACAATAAGGGTTTGCATAACTTTTTTTTTTTTTTTGCTCTAAAGCTACTGGGCAACGCAACACAACACAACGTACACTAGTGTCACGTAACGTACCAACACGTCAAACAAAATTGGTCCATAAGCCCTTTTGTGTCTTAACCCATAGTTTCGTGAATCCTGGAAAGAAACCGACAGAAATCATTATTTGTGGCTCTCAGATCTCATGACACCTGTTACAGTTTGGAAAGATCACGGAGAACTAGAACTGTTCAACACAACCTTTCGGCAACGGCCCTATCGGTTCTGGGTAAAGAGTGTTCTATAGTTTGTTGGTTGAACGGAAAGAGAGATCAGCATTTACTGTGCAGCCACTGACAGGTCAGGGAGAAAGGCTTGTTTATGAAGTGTACTCATGACTCCTATACTGCTATGATCACAGGTCGGTGTGTTTGCATAACTTCACAAGGTTTTCTGAGTATGTTTGTGTAGTGTATGTATATATGTGTGTGTGTGTGTGTGTGTGTGTGTGTGTGTGTGTGTGTGTGTGTGTGTGTGTGTGTGTGTGTGTGTGGGTGGGTGGGTGGTGTCGCACGGTTAGCTTTAAGTGTGTCAGTGGGGTGCATGGCAGATAAAACAGTCCGACTCCATCATTACACACCAGATTCCCTTTTCAAAAAGATGCCGAACCTCCACATGAATATTTCATTCTGCGATATCTGGGCCAATTAGGTGCTCATCCACACCCACACCTTATACTCATCTGCCTTATTTAGGACACACACACATACACACATACACAGACAGCCTTATACCCTGCTATATATTTCTGTGGAACATCGCTGTGTTCTTTTTTCCAAATGGAACCTTTCATAGTCTCCTGCTCACTATAGATCTTTAGGAAAACATAACTGTAACCTAATACACTGTGCATATATGTGTTGCATTGATTTGTTTTGAGCTGCATTGACTATGTTGGTAAAAAATCCCCACAATCAATAATAATGTGTTTGGTTTTAAAACTGATTGATTGTGACTGTAAACTGAGTAACGATAATATACAGAAAGATGCATACTTATGTCTCACTACAGGATTATATTGAGTTAATTATATTAATGTGTTGTAGTCCAGTATCAGCTTCACCTGCATATGAAAACACACTTCATACATGTACATGCAGGGCTCCACAAGAATGTACGGTCCCTCTACAGTGTCTGCTTTTCAAGAAAGACTACAATAAAACCTGACCAGGCATGTTCCACTTCAACCTTCCTGAAAAGGATCAACCAGATAGGATTAAGAACGAAAATTCAATGTTTCCCGATTATATTACAGGGTCTGGTCGTTGTACTCCGAGAACTGTCTTTTTTTACAAAAAGAACAAAGCTAAATCTTATGCGTAAATAAAATGTGTATTATTATTATTATTATTATTATTATCGTTGTTAATTGGGAATAAAAGGCTGCAGAGGGAAGTAAGAAAGGATGTGTCAAGGGAAAAGTTATGCATCTTTTAATTAAACAGAGCAATTTATAGTACACAATTTGCAAATGTAGATGTTTTCCAATTAGCGGCATGATGCCCTATAAAAAGAAACACATCACATGTGCGTGTGTGAATGAGATGAAGAGCAAATACATTGATTTGAAAAAAACAACAACCAAAAACCGGGACTTAAATCAGACTGAGGACTCTTGTAAGTATGTGTTCAGCTTCACTTTGCTTATATTGAGCATTTATGACTACTTGCCTTCTTTTACATGCACACGCTATGGATATTATTTACGATTTATATATTAGGTAAGAAAATTAGAGATGTGGCAGGTGTTTAATACGTTCATTTAGTAATAGGCAGCAACCACAGTTCCATTGAAAATATTTTAAATGCATTAATTTCATTGCAACTTTCATTAGTCCCAGGACTGAAGCTATTGACTCTATTGGTGACAATACAGAGAATCACATGAGATCATATACAAAGTGAAACTGTCTGTAATAACAACTTATTCATGGTTGGCTGTATGGACATCAACAAGAAAAGGTTATTTCTGTTATCGTAACCGTTACTGTTTCATTAAACTCTTGTTCACTGTGGGTCGAGCACCTCCTCGCAGCCATAGTAAAGACGTGTGACATTAATATGAGCCTGTGTGCCAATCAAAGTATGCAATAAGCACCTACATTACATAATACATCTTCCCCTGCAGCTCACTGATGTAACTTCATCATAAACGAATGCATTACTGTAACCGGTCATTAGAATGATGAATTCAGTGCTAGAAATGGTATTTCTCACAAACTCACTCAAATTCTCACAGTGATTCAAGTAGAAACACGTTTTTTTCTTTTGCACGGCACTATTTTCAAAACGATGTCCGTTTACACAGAAATTTTTATGGGATAAAACCACTAACAAAGAGAACAGTATGCTGTAAACATTGAGGCTCCTTCTTTCCTGGTCGTTTTCGCATTTCGGAAATGTTTTCCCATTTACACGGAGACAGAGTTAGAGGGTTTTGATATCGTATTCCCCCAGTTATTGTGGGATTATTTCAATAACCTCCTGGATTTTAAAGTGTAATCAGGTACTAAATGTCAGTAACACTGCTGGTAAACACCGATACACAGTGGAACATGTTCACGTTCCCTTCAGTAACCAGAAAAAGGACTTGCTATTACACGTTGCGCTTGTGTGTTTGAAATAATGTTCTGATTGGTTGAAATGATCTCCTTCATCCTGGGCTGTCAGGCTTTATCTGTGTACGCCTCAATGATGTCGGTGATTGTGACATGGCACGCATTCATTTTGATGGACTTTATAAAAGGAGAGCAAAACAGGTAGTCACCACGGCGGAATGTGAAGCCAAAAAACCCGCCAACACCGCATGCAGATTTCCCAGCAGGCCTTGAACACTTCCACTCTTTCCAACCAAAATTACACCTTTATCCACACTCCCCCACCTGCATCCCGGCTCCACCACTCTTATCTGCGAGCTTCATATCTCCAAATCCCTTTTTATTGGGATTTATCAAGGCTTTTATCACTTTTCATATAAAAAGGACCGGTGGGGGGGGGGGGGGGGGGGGTGGAGTATTTCCCCTCCTCTTTGCAATGTTGCCCATTTACGGCAGAGAATTGGCGCAATTTCCGATCTCTCCGCCATTCTTCCCCGACAGTCACATTAGCATGTCATTACTGGGGCTTTCTCTGCCCTCCCAGTGGATCTGAAGCTCCAAGGACCATGCACTATAGCGACAAAGGGCACCAGCTGCACCCACTTCTACTCATCCATCTCTTTATCTCCCCCCCCTCTCTCTCTTTCTGCTCATCCCTCATTCTCTCCCCACTGCATGCTTGGTCTGGCTTGGAGACACCCTGACATTCCCAGTAGGTTCTGGCTTGGCCAACAGCCGAGACTCCGACGACGTGGCATCTGACAGAGGCATCGTTGTTTTTCTTTTTCTTTTTTTGTTTTTCATTTACATCCAAGCGTTTTACTTTCTTGTTGCTGTGTGGGCGATGATACGCCAACAATATATGTGATTAGGCTCATTCAGCTGAGAGAACGAGAGGTATTTAATGGCTGATAATATGGGGTTATAATTGGCCTGGCTTGAAATGGGTGATGCGGACCTCCCTGACTCTGTAATCACTGGGTTTGTTTGCTAGAACAGGTTTGGGACCATTAAACTGATACAAATCAGACTATATAGGCCTGTTAGAGGAGATCCGAGCCAGGACTTAATGAATAAAATTAGAGTGAACACTCTGGCTGATGGCTCCATGAGCCTTTATTTGGGATTACTGGAACCCTCTTAAAGACAACTGACGATTTACAAAACCCCACCCTTTACTCCGCCGCTTTTACTTGTGGATTCATAAAACAGGTTGATGAAACATCTTCCAGAATCCACTTTTATCCCCTCCAAATTCCCACAGAGGCCTCAGTGGATTAAATTAAAGTGAAACCTTTGGAAACGTCTCTAAAACTCTTGAAAGCAAATGATGCTCACCATCAAAGAAACCTTTTCTGAAGCCACTGACGGCCTATAAAATGTCTCCTCTCTGGGAGGTCTTGTGGATCTGCAAAAGTACACTAGAAAGAAAGTTGCAGGAGCTTTCAGAAATAATTCCAAAGATCCTCATTTCTGACTCGCCATGACCTCAATTCATATAAACTACCTCGGTGGCTCTGGAACTGGCTCTTCAGCCCCTATGCAGTAGCTTCATGCAAGTTTTACAAACATTTTGGGTAAATCCATTTTTTTTTTATCTTTGAATTTGGTTGCACAGAAGATAATATTTCGAATTGAAGGTGCAACTTCAATCTGATCAATAATTTGTCATCTAAACGCCTCGCCTGCCGGCCGTAATAAAATGCAGGTGATAAATGGTGAGTTTTAAACATGCAGCTTTTTGGAAAATATATCTAAAGGAATTGATATCTGGAAGCTATGGTGAACGAGATAAACAGCAAAAGCCTAAGACAGCGAAAACCAAATGCTACATCAGCTACAGTTTTGGCCAAATA
Organism: Blennius ocellaris; assembly: GCF_963422515.1. Lineage (NCBI taxonomy): Eukaryota > Metazoa > Chordata > Actinopteri > Blenniiformes > Blenniidae > Blennius > Blennius ocellaris. Next base: position 3,011,149 of record NC_137666.1, read on the forward strand.
AATTTGCCCCAGGAACTGGATGAATATGCAAACTCCAAACAGAAAAGGCCCATCCAGGTTGTTAAAACCTGAAACCTTCTTGCAGGCGGTCGACGGCGCTGCCCTGATTCTACAACGGTGTCGAAAAAAAAAAAAAAAAAAAATCCAAATAGGCAGTTGGGGCAAGTTACGGCTTTACTTTATGGCACCGTGTGACAACCTGATCATCATTCATGCCATTCATCGTTCCAACAGGACTAAGCCCCATTGTTAAAACCTGCCAGTCCACCATTGGACCAGCTTAAAGCTCAGGATAAAAAAAAAAAAAAATCCCTCGCTTCTTAACTGGTCTGACCAGTCACATCTCCATGTATGAATATGTCACATCCAAAGCAAATCCCAGGGCATGGAGGGGGGGGGACCTTTATAATGGACTTTTTAAATCCCTAATCCTTAATGTGTCCAATCCCGTAACCTGGCTGACCCACCATGTTAGAGGAGGTTTGATGAGATCAGTGTTAAAAGTTACACATCCTCAAAGAAATTCACTTTCTCCGATGTAGCGCCGGTGCTTCCTTTGTTTGCAGTGTGTCAGTTCTTCACAGACTCTCTACGGCATCTCGTCGCCGCTTCTCAGCAAGACTGTGGAGCAAAACTCTATACGTCAGATTTTATTGTTTGAGAAAAAACAGCTTCTGATTACAAGAGTTGTCACACAAACAAACTAATCAATTCCAATGAGTTACATTTAGGCTCCTCAGGACCAGTTTTGGAGTAACGTTTAGCAGTTAGATTACCCATTTGTGACACTATTTTCGTTATTTTATTATCATTATTGCAGGTTCTGGGTGGAAAGAAAACGAGAGCCTTCTTGTCTTGCTTCATGTCGTCTGTTGCTTGTTTTACATTTCATCCGCTTGGAAACAAGTGCTTTGTTTTGTGGGGGCAGGATGAACAAAACTCAAGCTGGGGCAGAAATATACACGTAATCTGTTGTTTTTTCCATTACTAAGTTCACCTCTGCTGGCTACAGTAACATTCCAACTGTGACAATTGATATTTTGCCTCCGTCCTGTGGTGCATTAGTGTCAGTAGCTCTCAGTAAGTTCTCGTGGTTTTGACTTTTTAATACAATATGGAAATTATGAATGCATTTTTTTAAAATGGGGAATGGACTTCACTTACATAGCACCTTACAGCTGCCCCAGAGTGCTTTACATCGTTGATCAAATTCACCCATTCACACACTAATGTGTGCAAGGCGCTGGCATTCCAATGGGAGCGGTTTGGGATTCAGTGTCTTGCCCAAGGACACTTCGGCATGCGGAGATGGGATTCAAACCTGCAAGCTTCCGATTGGGAGACGACCACTCTACCAACTGAGCCACGCCACCCCTAAGCCAAGCTGCTGTGTGCTATGACTGAAGAGATTTGACATATAGAATAGAATAGAATAGAAATTTCTGCAAAGTATGGAAATATGCACTTAGTACAAGCCGTCCTGTTAATAAATGTGTCTCCTTTCAAGTGCTAACAATCATATTGTTCAGCATTTTCCTCTAGTTAACCACTTTAACACTGACTCACAGTGCTGACAGCTAAACTAATGTGACACAGCAATACTACAATCATACAACTATGTCAGCATGACAACAATAGGCTCACATGTTCAAGTGATTTTCTTTAAAAATCATAAAAAACAGGATTTGATTTTCAACATGTGGATTGAGTGTAATTGCTGTGATTGAAATACAAATATGGCAACATGCGCACACGCACACGCACTTACACGCACACGCACACGCACACGCACACAGTATTCCATGTCCAGATTGATGCTCTCTAAGAAAGTGCCAGTGTGACTCACTGCTGTCCCTCGAACCTCCGCACTCACCCGATGGGAAGGATATCGCTTTAACCGATGAAAGCGAAACGGAACCACCCCCCCCCCCAATCCCACACCTCAACTTGTTTATCTCTCCGCTGGTGACGACAGAGAGGGGGGAAAAGTTTCAAGCTTGGTTGCTCATTGTGGGCCAGAGAGATAGAGGCAGAGACACGGCAAAACAAAAGGCAGCCAGAGAAATTTGCATGGTGCTCAATTATACATTAGCGAACATCACTTGGCAATCTGTTCATATCAATTTAATTGGATTTTAATACTGCCTGTGATCTTGTTTCCTAATTAACAGCAGCGGCTGGCAATAAAGCAGAAGCATGCACCCAGCAACACCTTTGATCCAGGCCATATGGACTTGCTTGGAGCTCATTGGTAGGGGGAGAGAAAAATATCAGTCACCTAAATATGGGCCTATGACAAGCCAGTGGAAAGGGGACAGTGTGTGTGTGTGTGTGTGTGTGTGTGTGTGTGTGTGTGTGTGTGTGTGTGTGTGTGTGTGTGTGTGTGTGTGTGTGTGTGTGTGTGTGTGAGTTCATCGTCGACTCCTCTGTGTGTCCATGCATGTGTGAATGTGTGTTTTTCTCACAGCGTGCCTCCGCTCCCTATCCATGCATTTGTCGGACATGCTTGTGTGTGTGTGTGTGTGTGTGTGTGTGTGTGTGTGTGTGTGTGTGTGTGTGTGTGTGTGTGTGTGTGTGTGTGTGTGTGTGTGCGCGCGCGCACTCCTTCTAGGGGGTGGAGGGATCAGTGCAACCCCCAGATGGTGGATATCGCTCCTGCCTCTCGCCTTCATTGATTAATTTCTTCCCTGATTGGTTGTGATTACTGATAAATAAAACATGATCTGGGGATCAGATGCAAATCACCTCAGGGGGGGTTGAGTGTGTGGGGGGGGGGGGGGGGGGGGGGGGGGGGGGCTGTTGATTGCTTTTTCAAATCTGTTTATTTCTTGCCCCGCTGCCCTCAACTCTGGATTGGAGGGCAGAAAGGGGCCAGAACTTGCCTCTGCTGGAACACATGCTAACTCAGGACAGCCTTTTGGATTGTGTACATCACACACGGCTTCGTTTATCCATTAGAAAAACCCCGACAGTGGATATTTACAAATGACCCAATGTTGTGTGAGTAATAATGACAGATTGGTTTACTCATTGGACAAAGGTGGCCGAGTTATACCAAGCCTAGTTTCAACATGTTACCAGCGGGCACGTGTGGTCTGAGAATGCACAATTCCACTTAGTTTCGATTGCCAAAAATAGGGTAAATATGTCCTGGTCAGATGGTGAGGAGAATCGGATTGTGTTAACTGGAAACTTGCATTAAGTCATTACTAACCATAAAGCGTTTAAAATGTCAAAATATTTCGAGATTGGGTACCGCTGCCTCACTGTAGAGGGCAGCACTGAGCACACAGGGTCATTTTTGTTTCCCCGTTTCTTTAATTTCTAACATTTTCAAGTGAAAATGGAACATTTTCAATTTTTGTTTGTTTGTGTACGTTAGCTGACAACAGTGTCAATGAAAACAACTTTCTGGAAATGGGAGAACGCAACTTTTCCCAGTCCATATTCTCTTGAGAGTTGGTAGCTTTGTAGTTGACAGTCACCTGTAATCCAACTCGCCGTTGTCAATGTTTATTGTTTAATGCTCTCTGCAAGCATGTGTGATTTCTTCTACGAAAACAACCAACAGCGCCAGCTTGTGGCAAGACATCCTAACTACATCCTTTTCACTCTTTCCACCATTTCTGTGTACGTTGTCACGGAGACAAGGCCAAACTGCTTTTGCACTTCGCTGTATCAAGATGTGAGAACAATTGACTGTGTTATTGGGTTTTTTTTTGTTGTTCTTTTATAAGTGAACAAAAGATAAAAGCCACAAAGTTTCTATAAAAACATTTGGGAAAAAATGCATGAAACTGTTAACTATCAAACTATAGGACCTAGAGATAGAAGACAAGGAAGCAGAATGACAATTTTAAAGCAAATTGACCCAAGAATGACCCGTTTCATTTCATCCATTGTATCTGCAAAAAGAATGTGTTTGTTTGGAGGAAAGAGGAAAAACGTGAAAAGTTAGTGAACGTGGTCACTTGCCTAATAAATGGTTAAATGTTTAGCTTCTTCCAGCCAGTTCAACAACAGATGTTTGTGATGTGAGACGTGAGATTTGCAATAGCAAAATGCCTCAAACATATAATTTGGACGTGCAGAGTGAAATTAAAGTCAGCTGAGCCTTCCGGCCTGCGGAGGTGTTTCTGGCAGAAACCAGGTTCGACGTGGATGACTGCGTACATGCAGGAGACGTTCCTTTCATAGCTGTACATTAACGAGTTAACCATTTCCTCCACCGCGGATCCATGTGAGTGGTCGCAAAAAAGCACAAAGCCAGCAGTCTGCGCTGCACACTTGACTTCACTACATTGTGTTTCAGGTTTCAACTTATTATCTCAGTTTACGGATACTCTATTCAATGTCAATTAAAAAGGGACAGGCGTGTTGAGCGGGTCTACAGAAAGGACAAAAAACAGTTCGGGAGGTGGTGCGGCAAGGACTTAAAGGCCTTGTTTGTATTTTAACAGGTGAACCATAGCAGAAATGTTCATTTTAAAGACAATACATAAATCTACATCTAAATCTAAAATCTCTCCCTCACAGAGTCAGATGGCCAAACACCTATCCAGGGGTTCTCATCCCGAGGGAATGGTGCATTTTACATGATAAACAGGATCATTTCACGGAGAAGAGTATCTTTAAACGTGGACGTGAGCTTAAAAATGTATGATGCAGGTACATTTCCTTTCCTAGTAATACCTGGCAGGTGGATGAAACTTTGTTGTCAGAAAATTATTCGGGCTTAAAAACATGTAAAACTTCAATGGCCTAATGGAAAAGATAACATTTTAACAAGTCGCATGGCAGTTTCACAGGGATTCATGGATTCAACTCTATGGATGAATTGATGGGTTGTGTGGCAGTCGGCTGGATGTATGTTTATACAACTTTAATAAGAAATAGTTACAGAACACCATTTTAAAGCAATTTCTGCTCATTTGAGCCTTCTAGGACCTGGCGTCAACATACTTGGGCCTTATTTTCAGTTGTCGAGACCACAATACTAGACTAGTTTGGATTTTCGGGGGTTAAACGGGACAAAAACCTGCAGAACCAGGCTCAGGAGTGGAGGCTTTCCTCCTGTTCCGGTTGGGGTTAGAGGGCAGACGGGGAGAAAAGGATAAAACAGAGAGCGAAAAACAACAAACAGATTGTCATTACAGTTGGTTGCGCTGCGGATTTTTGAGGAGGGACACACACCCTGGTTCAGTTCGGGGGTGACACGAGCAAAAAGTAAGACACAGACTGTCATAACAAAATCGCAGATTCACTTGCTGCGGACGTGATGAGGGCAGGAGCCTCAAACCACAAACTCTCACTTCCACTGTCAGAGATCCTGCTGGATGGTGGAGAGAGAGACAGAAAGACAGAGACAGAGAGAGAGGGGGGGTAATAACAAAAAATCAGTACGAATATTTAACATTTTTAATTAATGTTGAGTTTTCTCTTGTTATTCCCGGATTTGGACAAATACTTCTCCTTAGCTCGAGTTCCTACACTGGAATTTACCTAATTCTTCTTTAGTATCTCTCGAAATAGTTTCAAAACTATGATTACTCGGAGGGTATATTATTCAAGAATTAAAAATAGCAAATCGTATTGTAAATATTCAAATGCGGCCTTTTATTCTAAATGACCATCTTCTTGAGGGGGGGTTATTCAAGTCTATTATTTCAATAAGGGATTCGTCCCTGGCTAAATATTTCATTGTAAAAGCCATAAAATGAATGGAAGCTGTTCTAATTTTGTTATGTTATGCTCAAAAATGTTAAATAACAAAAGGTATTGGCGAATCGAGACTGTTTCCTTTTATAAGCAGCGGAGGAAAAATATCAAATTTTTAAAAGCAAGAAACAGGAAGCAGTACAGACAAAGAGCGCAAAGCAAGTTGAAGAACAAGTGAACATCAGCGAGAGAGTGTGTGTGTCTGTGTGTGTGTGTGTATGTGTGCATGGAAATCTCATTGGATTAAAGGTCTATTGTAGTGAGGTAAAAGCCCCAGGGGCTTTCATTTGGGGACGATTTAGGGTCTTTTCTTTGCAAATGAAATTATTCCCCTCTACTGGAATGCGAGATTTTCATAAACACACAGTTTTTCGCCCTATCAACGGCGCGCAGCTCCATCTTACTGTTTGCTATGTATAAGCATTGTAATCATAGGTATAGCTATAGCTCTGTGCTTTGGAACCCCTCCATACAAGCCCGTGTCTTCCAAGTGCCAATGGGAAATCTCAGTCCTCTTTATCAACATGTAGATTAGAATATATTGAGCGCCTAAGCCCACGCCTGCATTCAGCCTCCACCGGGATAACTTGTGCGGAGATACCATGACAGCCCCCGGAGAGAAACCATCAGCAGCGTGGATCCGCTGCGACAAACAGCGGCCACAACATGGCTGTCCGCCGCCCACCCCCACCCCCCCACCCCCGCGAGGATTTTTGAAGCATCAATCTACACGGCATGTTGAAACAGTACATTTTGGGAATCTATCAAATTACACTCAGTGGTTCGGAAGTCGGCGCAGAAGATTTCCGAACTGTTTACGGAGTGACAGGTGGACGCCGTCTTATTCCAACCACGTATATCCAGGCTCTGCTGTCGCCTTCTCTCTTAAAGCCCGTGGTGTCATCATGTCAAGATCTCTGCAGCTTAAGGAGAACCAAAAAGAAAAATAAATAAAATTAAATAAAGAAGTCTGGCAAGCAATTTAAAACAATCTCCAGATTACACTATACAGATCATTCCATTATGAGTGAAATCTTCCACCAGTGTCATGCTATTTCCACATTATGATTTCTGTTATTGGAGTCAAAACAAGCAGTATGTGTGATTGACTAAGGTCCCGTCATGTTGCACCTGAGGTTAACTCTAAAAGGCTGGGAAAGGTGTTGCATGGCAGAAGTACCCATCTACGTGTTTGCTAAAAAGAGATTTATACTCTAATAAGAGCATTATAGTGGCAATAAATCAATAATTCAATTGTAAATCCTTCTTCCTATAAAACATAGTCTAACCACGAGTTTAAAAAATGAGTTCAAAAGTAGAGGTACGACTTGGAGTGTTTCTAAACATCCCATCAAGAAAAGAAGGAAAACCCTTATTGGGCTCATTAAGGCCCAGATTTGAATCAGTTTTACATTAACATTTAGTAGACTTTTTAAGTTTTGTAGGCCCATAACTTTTTAGGTTTTAAGCTTTTAGAAACTGCATATTTACAAGAAATGTTATTTCAATGGACTCTACCATTTCTCTTTAAACAGTTTCAACTTTTATTATAGTAAGTACATCAATGACAACTCTTTACTCTTCCTAGAAGATGGAGTGGTAATTTAAATAAATAAATACATGCACTTTCTTGGATTTTTGTGTTTGTGTCTGTGCGAAAACAACAAAAAGAAGCAACTAGAGAACAAACCAATAATCATAGCGGGTTATTGCTCTAACATCCGAGCCACAGTTTCCACGAACGGCCTGATAATTTAAATCAAACTGAATCATTTTGCACAATAATCTGTACTTTTTAATCCGATAAATCTTGGATACGGCAACGTGGACTTTTCAGGTTGCAGATTTTGTAATATCTCTGTATGTCTTCATAGTTCCTTTCGTCAGTTACTCTCACCTTTTCTCGCCTGTATAGATACAGCTGTAATCTGGACGATTCCTAAGAGAGTTTTATGACTACACTTGATTTAATATTTCACTAAATCAATCATTTAAAAGAGTTGATATAGTGCCTACAGTGCAATTGAGGGAGTATACCTGCTTGGTTGTTTACTTTCCATCTCTATTTCATGTCCTCGTATTCTCAAAGAGCAAGAACCATGTTATTGACAAGCACGATCTGAAATATACATTTAAATTGCATGATAAAACGTATTTTGAATCCTATTTAAAAGGTGTAAAAATGGAATAGTGAAGCCAAAACACAACACACGAATCCTCAGAGTATCAATAGCTAGCAGTCAATGCCGGAAGCTTTGTGTGTTTTGGTCTCAGGGTTGTTATATTTTAGCCGGAACTGTCTTGACGGAAGGGTTCAAATCAGCCCGTAGGATGACCGTACAGGTTGGAAACTTGACTAAAACGACATCGATTGGAATTCTTCCACGAAAGTAACTGTCTATTTGCTTATTTTAGTCTGTAAATAGCCAGTCTAGCTAGCTTACTGACAAAGTACAAAGTAAGTAAGCTAGCTAGAAAAAAAAGAAAAAACTCCACACATGCTGAACGCATGTCTTCAACATATAAAAATTAAACATCACCCCTAGCCTATGAGCAACCATGGCGGAAACTGCGACACAAAAGGGTTGGAGCGTGACTCCGGAGGCGTCGGGACCCGAGGCTTGACGCGAGCGCACTGCTTTGTTCACATGGGATCGAGCGCTGGGGCTGATAAGGACAACTGGTTCTCCGGCTGGTTTACGCGGCTGCCAGAGGCCGAGAGGGAGACGGACAGCTGGGAGATAGGGCTTCCGGGTATCTGGGGGTTGACGTTGGGCTTTGCTTGATGGGAGTCGGTCTGAAGGTGTCTGTGCGAGTTTCCTCGCCGCTGCATTTCGGGAGGGAGTATTGGCCTCCTCTTTTTTTGACAGGGGTGTCCGTTGACGAGGGATCCTTTTCTCATTAAGCCCCCTCTCCCTAATCCTCCTTCTCGTTTGAAACCCAGTCCACACCTCTCCATTTTGAGGAGAAAAAAAAAAAAAAAAAAAAAAACCACTGTTTGTCAGAAGATGTTCTGGCTCTCTTTGCCTTTACTCTCCTGCTCTCCCTCCCATCTCCACCTTTCCCCCCCTCCCGCCTCTCAGTCTCTTTTCTCTTTATCAATGAATATACCACTCTTGACACTAAAGACTTAACATCAAATGAGCTTGGAAATCCATTTTCACACTTTTGGCTGCCCATTCCAAAGCTTTGTGTTTTTTTTTTTTTTTTTTTTTTATTTAATTTTTTTTTCTCCCTTATTTCAGAGGAGGCGAACGGGAGTGTGGCTCACAGACGCGGAGTTGCCTTTGTTCGTCTGCCCTCTGGCCCTCAGTGCCCGGGCTGCCGGTACCACCGGGAGACGGCTAGAGGAGATCAAACAGGCGGCGGCGAGGAGCGCCGGTACCTGGCCCCTAAAGATGCCCCCTGGCACTCACAATTAAATCAGCCAGCTCGCAAAAAAAAAAAGAAAAAGAAAAAAAAATTCCTGGTACCGTCAATCAAAATAATTTACCCGGGCACGGTTGCTTTCTTAAAGGCGCACCGCTGCTTTCCTGACGGGGCCTGTCCACTTAATTTCAAAGCTCTTTATTCAAATCAGGGCTGAGGAGGAAGTGCCGGCAAGCACTGCAACCAGGATTCTTATCCTCTAGCCTGCAGTTGTCTTCAAAAATAATGTGAAGGAGGGGAGAGACGGGGCGGGTGGGGGGGAGGGGGAGGAGGAGGAGGAGGCAGGGAAGGAGATAGAGGAGAGAGAAAAGAGGCGCCCGGTGAGGCAGCGTGTCATTTGAATAATACACTGGACACTTTCAATCTCCCAGAACATAAGAGGGAAGGTTTTAATGCACGGGGTGCGAGGAAGCACACACAGTGCCCCTGGTCGCCGTTGGTAGAGAGAGCAGTTGAAAAGATGTGCGTCGAAGTCAGATGGAGGTTAAACTCAAAAGTTGGTGACCAAAGAAGTGGGCTGAATTCGAAAACAACACGACTGCTGCTCTGTGTTTTCTCGTACTGTGTGTGTGTGTGTGTGTGTGTGTGTGTGTGTGTGTGTGTGTGTGTGTTGAAGACATGTAGTCAAAGGTTAAGCATGTCTTATTCATATAACATCATGCAAACACAGATATATATATATATATATAAAAAAAAAAAGAAAGACACTCTGCATCATACAAAAAAAGTGAATTTAATCACCAGAGTTACTTGGTGCTCATGTCAAGCATTTCCTCGAAACGGAGGCTGGCTGTGGCCTTTAATCAAGGCCGTGTTGAGTCGCGAGTGGTGGACCAACAAACACCGCGCGCAAGGTATTGTACCTTGGAAATCAATTTTGGCTTCTCCTCCATTCATATCACCTGCGGTAGATGACAGCATATTGCCATTCAGTGGCTTTCCTGCAGCCCTCTTTGTTCTATGCAAGGACTCTGGCCATTGTTCTATTACGGTGCGTCCTCGTGGCATAAATCATGAAGCGTCACCCACCTCTACAGATGCTTTCTCTGAGAGTCGTCGAGGCAGCAGGGTGTATCTTAAAGGCTTTTTTGTCTGCCTGACAGACAGCACAGTATTGTTACCTGATTTAGACAAAGGTGGGTTTTCATGTTTTCTGTGTATTGTAGCCCCCCCCCCTCCTCTCTCTCCCTCCCCACCTTCCCCTGACTCCCGCAGAAAGCTTAAACTTGTCGAGACTGTTTAGTTGCGAGAGAGGAAAGCTGAGCCGGTGCATTATTTTGGAACTGACGCCAAATCAAGGCAAAGCCTGTCTTGTCATCAACATGCTTTGTTAGGAAAATAAATAAATAAATAAATCGCTTTAAAATGGAACTTCAAGTCTGCAGAAGCGTCGTCCCAGTCAGTAGGGGAGAAAAGAGAGATTGGGTGGGGGGGGACAAAATGATGACCAAAATGTTGTTTTCACATGTGAAACAACATAAAACTGCAACGGTGAATGTGCTGCAGATAGTAAACTTTCAGCGTACGGTGGAGTAATCAGATTACTTCAAGTTGGTTCCTTTTTTTTTCCCCCTCACCGTGAGCGTCCCCTCATTTTTTACTCTTTCATAACAGCAGTAACCAAGCTTGCAATTTTTCCTCCTCGCCCCGTGAGTAACTATCAAAAAGAGAGATTCATCACTGACACAGAACACAATGAAATCAGCGGCTCAGAGACTATTTTTTATCTAAATATACACTTAAACACATTTAACTGACCAAGAGGGGAGTATACAGTGGCTTCCAATAAACCAAGATAAAGTACTGCAATGGTACTTTGATTTGAGCGTCTTGGAACTGAAAACAAAATGGACTCTTCTATAAATCATGATAACGCAGTGACTGCAGGGAGGGAAACAAAAAAAAAAAAAAAAAAGGGAGAGAAGGGGCGGCAACGCGAATGCAATAAGAGATAAAAAGTGGGCCGTTAAAAAAGTGAACTCCATTGTCATGGCATAGTGAGAGGGAGGAGAAAAAAAAACAAAACAAGAGCTCTTAAAGCAAAAGTGCTATGTGTACGTTGGAAGGAGATCGGTATGTCTTTGGGCCGGCGCCAGCAGCTCGTCAAAGCTGAGTTATGAGCTTCAGAGAGGTGCAACTCACGAAACCAGGCCGAGCGCTGATAGGGAACCCCGGGGCGCCCTCTGGCACCGACATCAGAGTTTCGCCGGACAAGGTGGTGAGACAGAAAACCCATCTGTGGTCAAATAAAAGCCGTCACTGTCAGCCCGGCTCGCCTGTTGCAGCTGGCTGTAATTGAGTGTGCGGTCAGTAATTATAGACGCCGAGGCATTTCTCCAAAAAGGTGGACAGCTCTGGAAATTTTCCATCCCCGAGCACACGAGGAATGAATGCCGCCGTGAAGTTTCTGCCGTTGGCTTCGTTTGATTTTTTTTGCAGAGTAGAGAGACATCTCGAGTCAGTAGTTTTAAACAGGTTGTTCAATATCCACACAAATGCACTTGAACTCAGGCTGAGGTAGCAGTTGCTTTTCCCCTTGAGGGACTCGTGACGGCGGAGAAAGGCTGCCGCCGCGCACGTGAGCCCGAATCAATGTATTCATGTGTGAATACGTTCAAATGAAACATCTGTGCGCATTGATCAGACATCCACTATTTTACAATAACAAGGTCCAAACCCAGTCCAAGCTTGGCTCAGGTTCATTGGAGACCTGACGTAGTTTTAAGTATGTTCACATCCAGGACATCTCAGTCTAAACACGATGAGCAGGATGGGAGGGGAGAATGTCTCTTGAGCTACCAGTTGAAGCGAGGACGTTATTTGCAGCCTGCAGAAGGAACGAATGAGGTCACAGGTGCTGGGAAGGAAAACCTTGCAAACAGCCGAACATCACGCTGCGATTTATAAGGTGTTATCCCCCTTTTAAAAGCCTCTTCTTAAAGGAACAGGCAGGACTGTCTTTATTAGTACCACTAATACAAAGAACCATTTTCACAGATAGCCGCCCAATCTTGTTTTCTTCTTTAACCCTGATATTTGCCCAAAGATCTTGAACCTCATATATCAGCGCAAATTGCTTTAAAACATTGTTTTGCATTGGTGCTGCTTGAATTAAACTAAACAGAACGATGGACGGGGTGATGATTGGGAGTAGTTTTACCTCAGAGTGAGGGAAAAGATGGTTTGACTTCCAGCGTTTTGATTGATTGATTGATTGATTGATCCTTTATTCTCGCATTGATTATTTATATCTCACAAACTGAGAAATTTGCAATTTCCTTGCATGTTCTCTCTGTGCGTGCATGAGTTTTGTCCAGGTAATCAAACTTCCTTTCACAACACAAAAAAAACAAAAAACAAAATGCATACATATTATCTTTTGTGTGCACATGATTGACTACCCGTGTACCCTGTTTTCAGCTCTCCTGGTCCCATGAAACACGCATGAAAAAAAAAGAATCTCTGGCAGGTTTCTATGTGTACTTTATGTTATGCTGCTAAACATCGGATGGGGTGGGGGTGGGGGGGGGGGGGGGGGTGAGGTCTGCGTGTTGCTGTGTACAGTTGGTGGCTGGGAGACATTGTTTAGATTGCATCCATCTGAGCCAAAAGCCCAGCGATGCCTCAGAGAGGGCCCGGGTTGCTGAAGCGTGTTGCTAATTATTACAGAGCCAAAACACTGCTGTGTGAGTGTGTGTGTGTGCGTGCGTGCGTGTGTGTGTGTGTGTGTGGTCGCTTACTCAGTGAAAAGGAATCATTCCTCTGTATTTCCTTCGTTCCTTCTCACGGGGGCTCAATCACACGCGCGTTTCAAGTCGCGCACCAATCTACTGCGACTGCGAGGATCAATAGCACTAATAACATTTGGGGTTTAATCATGCATACGTGTATGTTTTCATCTCCTTTCAATCGGTGGGATGGAGTCATAGCGGCTAATGCATTCATAGTCAGACCAACTGCCGCTTGACACAAGAGAAGGAGGGGCAGCGGTGGTGGTGTTGTGATGGGAGGTGGGGGTGGGGGTGGGGGGGTGGGGGGTGGTGGGGGGGTGGTGGACTTGCTTGAGTAACCGTAATAATTGGAAAATGATTTTGATAGCCTGAAACAATCTAATATATTACAGAATTTTATTAAAATAATATCAAATCAAATTAACTGCTATTCCATAATGAATTAGGTAACAAGTTAGGCAGATATTAATCGCTATCCCCTCCCTTAGGCCAGAGCAGACAGAGAGCGGATGAGGGGGCGATGTGTGAGGAGGGTTGATGGGAAAGAAGGATGGAAAGACAGAAGGGAGGGGGGGGGGGGGATCGGGGGTTATTAAGTTGGCTCTTGCGGCTTGTTAGAACTCAGTAAGGAAGGCGGCGAGTAAACTCCTGAGAGTAGGTCTGGACTCCTTTTTTACCCCCCCGCTCTGTGTTTACCGCTGCTTTAATATCATCACTTATCGTCATTATTTCAGAAGAGATTCTTACTGAATGCATAGAAAGCCAGAAAGGTACACAAACTTGGTCCCGCCTCGTCGAATCGGAGACGGAATCTTATTGGTTGTTTGAAACAAGCCCCTTTGAATGGACCTGCAATTATGCTGGCGTGCCATGACTTCATCCAGGGCTGCTGTTCCTCACTGTGGCTCCTTACTGGCATCTCGGTGGATGCCTATGGGGGCTTTGCAGGCCCTTCATCTGGGCCACGTAGTTTTTAATCAAGTCCAGGTCCGAATCCTTTGAAATCATGATCAGATGCCGTGCTGGCTGAGCCGTGCCAGATATTTAATGTATCAAGCCTATGCCTGCTCTCCCTTCAGCAAGTGCCCCCCTACCCCCCCCCTTAATTCCATCATGCCAATCAATTACTGCTCTTACGGACTCTGGGCCAGTGGAATAACCAGTTGCAGCACTCGGTGCACAAGCTTAATGTCGTCTCCCTTGATATTACGACTTGATGTAGTGTTTTTACAGACCTAGCCACATGACTTCATGAAGAAATTACCTAGAGGCTTTAGAGGAAGGGCGACGATGAACTCTTTGCCCCCCTTGCATTGCTGTGTCTGCAAGGATTAAAAGAAGGAGATAACTGAAAGGACGGCGTTGCTGATGACGTTCTCAGCAGTGGCACAAGGCTGACGAACCCTTATCCGGAGCTACTGTAGCACTAATAGATGAGGCTTAACCTAGTCCAGAGGATCCAAGGGTTTTGTCAATTTAGGATCACTTTACCAGGATTTCAGCGGTGTGGCAGCATGGATTATCATTTGCGGCCCGCAGCGCGACGGGGGTATCTGCCCCCGAACCCGTGATAATGGGGTCTGCTCTCCTAAAGGAGATAAGACGAGCTACTTATCGAGGACATTGCAGGTGTTCGCAAAGTCAATTGCGGGTGAAAGGCGAACAACTAGTGGGGATTTCAGCGTTGAACTGTCTTACCAGAGAGGCTTCAGATACAGGAGGGAGGTGGGGAGGAGGACGAGTCCCGCACTGACGAGATTAAAAAGCCCCCAGTGAAGTTTGGCTGCAGCACACGTCACAGAGAGGCAGAATTCAGGCATGCCGTCAAACTTCCCGAGGAGACGGTAGCCCAGCAAGTTTTCCCCCCATGATGGGAGGGAGGGAGGGAGGGAGGGAGGGAGGGAGGGGATGGGGTGTGTGGGTTGGAGGTGTTTGTTTAACTCGATACGTTCAACGAAGACATCCTTGACTTGAGCCGCATTTCAAGCCAAATCGGAGGAGTCGTGAAAGACACATCACCCCTGACACCTACAAACACCAGCTTCTGCTCCCAGCCCAAGGAGCGATGCCAGGCAAATACAAAACAGGGCACTTTTTTATTTTTAATTACTAATTATTTCAGAGAGGCTTTAATGGCTTTATTTGAGCTGTCACAGTCATCAGAGAGAGAGAGGGAGAGAGAGAGAGAGCAGTGGAAATAGAGGAAGCGAGGGAGGCAGGATTAGGTTTCTCCTGGGGAAAGCAGGGAGGAGGGAGGACAGCTCGTTCCTGATCCAGGGGGTTTTCAGGCCAGGGGGGCGACAGCTGCACTGTCTTTAGCCTGGATTTGAATTTGAATTCTATCTAACGATGCAGCGCCGGCGAGGACTTGGCAGGGCAGTCTGCTAATCTCCCAGACACAAATGCCTGGGCTTTTCTTGTGTGCCCTCGCCGAGATTTGAGTAATTAAAGTTAAATTGAAGGGAATAAAAAATATCCTTCTTGTACCCGGGCTGTCTTGCTAATGCCAAGTGTGAATAGTCAGGTTTGTCCTCAGAACTATAATCCCCAACGCTATTTCTCTTCCCTCTGTCTCCCTCTCTCTCTCTCTCTCTGTCTCCCTCTAAAAAGCTGAGGTGCCGCCAAGTTTTTCGCAAGCTCTAAAGACAGTGATAAGGCGAGGGCAACAGCCTTTCATCTAGGAGGCATCTTTAAGAAAAGGTGAAAGAAAAGATGAGGCGTCACGGGCCCTGTGTGTTGGGGTGGAGGTGGTGTTGGGGGGGGGGGGCAAAGAGGACGGAGCAATAGCCAACCGTTGAGGAGGATCCATCATTTTTGGAAAAAATTGTCTAGAGAAGTCCAGACTTGTCGGAGTTAAGAGAGACAGGCCTCTGTGGCAGCCGGTTAACCCTTCATTTCCATTTCACGCCGTTTTAGACCATGCAGATCTCAAAAGGCTCCCTATAAAAGAAATGAAAAAAAAAAAGCAGCACTTTCAATTTAGCAATTAGCAATAGTTTCACTTCATCGTCACGGATGTCTATAGAAACGGGTCTCATCGGAGAATTAACTGTGAATTAATCTACAATTAAATACCTAACCAGCAACAATGACATCTCCCCAAATGGGGGTTAAATCTTATGAAATGAGTTTGCCCTCCCGTAGCCGCATGGAAACGCCGTTGCATGGCTGGATTCAAATGGTTCCGAAGGCTGTGCCAAAACTTAAAAGCCAGTCTTGCTTGCATGTTTTTTAACATCGGACCAATAGGCTGTCAATAGGCTGCGCACTTGAATACATTTATGACACGTATCATGTGACACAGCTCTCTCAATTTCTGTAACAATGCTGAGGGCTGAGCCGAACGTGTATGGATTTATTCCGGCGGCATTGTTATCGGCCAGCGATTCGCCGAGAGCTTATAAAGTGTTTAAAGGAGAACAATTAACGCAAGGAGTCACTATATTGAAGAGACCAACAGAGACCTGTTAAAAGGAGATTACTCCATGGATTACGTTCTCGGCTCAATTGGAAAAATTGCTCGTCTTCCAATAGCAAGGTTGCGGGTTTGAATCCCCCACCTAAGACATGCCTATATGTCAAAGTGTCTTAAAGCAAAGCAATTAACCCCAAGTTAAGTTGCTGCTAGTGATGTGTGAGCACCTTGCATCCATAGATGTTATTTGATGTCATGTATGTACAAAATATGGAATGTATATGTCCCTGAATCTGAGGCGGTGAGCACTACACACGTTAATGTTTGGTAGTTTCATGAGGGACAGCACGAAAACACACTGCAATTATCATTGATGCTTGACGACTGTCACCGTCTCCACAGATGAACGGCACCTTCACTACAACAGGGTTCTTTTTTTTCAATCCGAAACCTGTCAAATTAGATAACCCCCCTGAAAAATAGTTTTATCCAGCTTATTTAATCGTACATATATTTGTCTTGCCCACATCTATTTTAAGGGTTTCTGGCCGACTGCATGTTGCTGCATATACCACTTGTATGGATGAAAACAAACAACTTATGAGACCAATAGGAGGTCTTTTGAAATCCTTGAGGGGAAAGAATACAAACGACGAGACCTCATGTTACCTCAGTTCAATTAAACCAAAAAAAATCTTTTGACAGCTTTTCCGTAATCATCCAGTGTTTCTTGTTTTAGCCAATTGTGTCGTTGAAATGTCGCCTTCAGCACCTTCGTCTTCCTTCATTTTCAAGATTTCACGTGTGATTACGAGAAACATAGTAATATTAAACACTGAAGGGTAAAGGAGCCAAGTCATCTAAGGAAAGGGACTCAAAGGGAAATATATGGAAATTGATGCCTCGACAATCTATGAGGACTTGTTATGTAGATGTATACATGCCACGTTTATGCAGGTGTCGTATTTTTAGATCTCATTCTTCTTGCTGCCTGGTCCCCCCCCCCCCAGCCCGCTAATAGCGAGCAAACGTCGCTCATTCTGAGCCTCCAGTAGGTTTGGTGATGGATCAGTCATTACAGCGGGGACTGGCGGCGCAAACTCAGTCAATAGAGGAAGAATTAAGTTCTCGCGTGGCCATCTGTGTAATGATGAGGAGGAGGTGCCACCATATTAACCTGGGACCATGTGGACTGCTGCTGCTGCTGCTGCAGAGTGTGTGTGTGTGTGTGTGTGTGTGTGTGTGTGTGTGTGTGTGTGTGTGTGTGTGTGTGTGTGTGTGTGTGGGTCAAGTGACAGTGTTTTCTCGGCCCTTTGTTTCCTCCGTCGACTCGCAGCCGGAGCCGCCTGAAGCAAATACCTCAGGAATGGTCCCTTTTCTCTCTTCGTCTCCATTTCTCACCACCTCTCAAATGCCCCCCCCCCCCCCCCCCCCCCCCCCCACCCATCCCTGGTAATAGGAGAAATAGGAACAAAACTCAAGACTGTAAACCAATTCTTCCGCTCGCCAACCCTCCCCTCTACAGCTGCCTCCATTTAGCTTTTAAAGCTAATAAACTCCAAACCCTCCACTTACTCTTTCCTTTTTCATCCCCTTTCTATTGTCCCTTTTTCTCAGCATTGCTTTATTTGGGGGTCTGATTTGTTATCCTGTTGGCTACCAAGTCTCCGTGTGAAGTGGGACTGTATTGGTATGTAACTGTATAATAATAAGGCGATGGACTTGTGATCTAATTCTGTTAATCCTCAACTATGACGGCAAAAGTAAAAATGACAAGAAAACAATAGCGGTGTGCATTTGTTTGCTCTTCGCATAGTCAAAGGAATTCATAGTTATGCGAGAAATTTGTATCACAGAGTTTTTGTTTACGGCGTATTTTTGATCTGGGACACCCTCCCACGTGATAAACCTGAAAAACATTTGAAACCAGTACAGTACACCAGCACATGCACTTTCACCTCCTCATTTGCATCATGCAACTATGTTCACAACTTCAAACTGAACGAATTGTGTTTGAATTGCATTCAGTTTGAAATACTTGTTTCAATAAAATACATAGCGTCACTTTGTTTAATACATTTTTATAGCAAGATAAGAATAATGCCCTCCTGTGGTGAGTTGAAGTATTTGCCAGTGGCTTTGGAAACATTCGACACGCGGTACTTTTGTGTTTACTGTCAGTAACGAGACACGCTATTCAGTAAAACACTCCACTTTATTTCAAAGTGATGGATTTCGGGTGGAAAAGTTTAAACTCACACAGCCTTCCACCATCTCAGTGTCTCCTCAAGCCCCCCCGGTGGATTCGGTGTTGAACTGAAGATTTGTTTGGCAATTCACCTCCGAAGCTCATTATGAATTTAAGTAGTAACTTAAGTAGTAGTCATTTGGCTTGAGGAAGGTGTCCAGGAGTTGCAACCACACGCTTCCAGCTGCTAAACCGGACTGTACGCCGAGGATACTTCAAGACGCTGCAAAATTAGCTTAAAAGCCTTTTAGTGTTTGCAGATGGAGCCGTGAGAAGTTTAATCAACGTGTCGAAGTGATGTCACTCCAGCCTGCTCTGGCCGAGCCCCAAACGTCACCGGCACCAGAAATACTCAGGAGTTGCAGAGAGTAAAGATCTGCAGTGTCGGCTTGTGATCTCTGGGGCACATTAACCGCTGAGAATTGTTGGCGGTTCAGTTGGATTGTGATCAACATGAGCGCGAGGAAGAATAGCGCACATGTGGGGAGCGTTGCATCTATTTTGCAGAGAGAGGAAACAGGTGCGTTAATGGTATGGATCGTAGGAATGGAATCAGGATGAGATCGTTTCATATGCAGACGCACTTTGAATTACAAACTTGGGGACAAAACGCTCAACAATCACTTGCTTCTGTTTATGTTCTAAATTGTCCTTGGGCCAAATAAAGAGGCCAAAATGTCTATTGACATTTCCTGTTGTGTCAGCTGACCCACAACGCTGCTGAGGAAGTGACTGGGTGTCAAGTTAATATTGGGGGGGGGGGGGGGGGGGGTGACCCTGTAGCTCCATAAAGAAGCATTGAAGTGTATCACTGCAGTCACAATGTAACCGGCTAAGGATGTTTTATTGGATCTTCTGAGTTCTGCAGCCTTTCCTCCCATCGCCAGACGAACCGACAGGCTGGACGTTACAATTGTGGCATTAATATAATGCAACTCTGTTTAGCTCACGCAGGTAGAATTAGAATAATTGAACCACTTAAGGGCAGTGTAGGGGCGACACCATAACGTAAAGTAAAACAAAGATTTAACCTTTTTTCACCCTCATTTTTCTTTCATTTTATCCACCCATGCATTTTTTTCCCATCTATCTAACCTAAATCCCAACATGATTTTTTTTTTTTTTTTTTTAACTCCATACATTGTCAGAACGTCACAGATCGCAACGGGACACTCCAGATAGAATTTTTTGTTTCCTTGTTTTCCCTAAATGTTCGGGTTTCCTTGGGTATTCCAGCTAATCCAAAATGCCTGCATGTTTGGTTCATTAAAATTTCTACAGTGGATCCTCGTCTAACGTACGACTCAGAACGCTGGTCACCTGAAATTTGTTTCTTCCTTGCCCCCTTTCCCAGCTCCTCACATTCTCCTCATTAATCAGTGCTGTCAGTCCTCCAGGTCCTCCTGTTCCTGCTCTTTGGCCTCTTCTTAAAAAACAACAACAACAACCTTAAATTCCCCTCTTCTATGTCCCTGCCTCTGCAGAACTCACATCTGATGCACTGATTTTCAAAGGCGATCTCTTGCAGACGCTGATAAATGTGGATGCAGTGGTCTAAAACTGCCGGATGTTTTCTTTCTTCTTTTTTTTTTTCCTTCTTTCCTTTAACCTTAGCATGTCAGCTGTAAACCATTTAACAACCCGATGATAAAATCTCAAAGCACCGTGTCAAACTTTACAGCGGATAAATGCACGCTTACTGCCTACGTCATCTGCCGCTTTTTTTTCTCTTTTTTTTTTTTTTTATGTCCGCCAATTCCATGGCTGCGCGCTACTCGAATAGCTCTCCCTAACGGTCTGTAAAAGCACACACGGAGTCAATGGGTGCTTATTCACCATGTGCACCCTGGATTACAGTTTGATATTACAGCCCCAGCCTGCAGTTGCGCTGTATTGATAGGCCCATACATCAAACCTCCTCCAGACAATCGCAGATGGCTAATTGGGACTTTTTACAACCTTCCAGTTTATGCAGGGATTTTGATATAAATTAAGCACACAAGGCAGCGGCGTCCCCTTTCATGAAGGTTTCCGCGGACATGGTATTTCCACCTCATCTGATGAATACATCCTTTTATTGGCGCAAAGACCTCGGAGGCCTCACTGAGTCGGAATATTGTTTTTCATACGTACCTGTCTGTGGTAATTAATTACGGCGTGCCGTCTCGCCCGCAGTCAAACTTGGGAGAAAAATCTCTGCCTTCATCTCTCAGCCTTTTTCTCATCTCTCTTTTTTCTTCCCCTCTTCTTGTTTCTCACTATTGTGTTTTCCTTCCGGAATTCTCGGCCTCTCTCCGACTCTCGGCAGAGTTGTGGACAGATTTACACACAAAAGGTATCCAGACAGATACAGAGGCTGACAGCTCACAGCTGACTGACACTTTGTGCATTTCATCAGTCGTCCGTCTCTCTGGCGCCCGAAGTTTGGTTCCAGATTCAAGGCCTTTCCTTACAGAGTTTGCATGATCTCCTTGTGCATGCATGGGTTTTCTCCCAGTCATATTTGAATTGACTTCTTTCTGTCAGTAAGTGACACCAAATCACAACGTAAAGTGTTTGAGGGAGTGTGAATGAGTGTTTTTCTGTACAAGCCTTGTGATGGACTGGTGTCATGTCCAAGATGTAATTTCAGTCATTTATTTTCCACAATATCCCGCATACATCAATGATTTTGATTTGTGCAAAATTAAGCAAAATTGTGGAAGAGATGGACACCCAAAAACAGCTTATCATGTTGGGGTCCAACACACCACCACCCAGTGCAAAAAGTAAATGAAAAAGTAACTCAGCTAATTTACTCACGACTTGTTTTTAATAGCTCAGAACCAGAAAGTCAATTGAGCCGACACTGAAAACTAACAGCTCCAATGTTCCCACCGCTCGCTCGGCCAAATGAACTTACAAATGCTTAAGAAGGGAAAAAAAAAAACCTCTTGATCCCGTTGAAGTACTTCGGTTTCCGTTTGGACCACACGAGCGTTTGTTTTCTCACCGACCCTGGCAGCTCTCCACTACTTCGAAATGCAGCGGACCCATGCGCCGCAAACACTCACGTCCCCACGTGTTTCTCTTTATCAGAACGTATCCAGATACAGATCTGCAGTTTAACACCAGGTGTGAATGGAGGCTTAACCCCTGTCCACTTATCTCCAACATCAATAGCATCCCTCAGGCCAAAATCGCCTGTTTTTTTTTTTTTTTTTACAAAAAGCACCTCCTGCCTACGGTTCTCTCTGATCCCTGCTGCTATCAAACACACACAGCAACAGAAAAACCCACACATAGTAACACGCCGCTGTGCTCCTCTGTTTAGACTCGCTGGCTATTTTCCAGGCAGTTACGCTGCTCTATTTTCAAATAACCTCCCACCTCATTTACTCTTACTGACCCCGGGGTGAAAACTCCCCGTAGCATCTCCTGGTCCTTTTGAGGCCAATGGTGAACAATCTGACAGAATAGGCATGTTAGTACTGCAGAATTGTTTACTTACGGTGGGGTATAATCAGATTCTCTTCGACTGCAGTCGCTGTATCATTGTAAAAAGACAAATAACATAATCAGCATGTGATCAGTGGAGGAGTATGGGAAGAGGTGGTCATCTTATAATGCTGGCTGGCTGAGGAAGTCGGTCTCAATGATTCTGGGAGGAACCCAGAGTCAAAAACATGATTACAAAAGTTCGGCACAGCATGCCGAATGCAAAATATTCCACTGAGCTGCTCAGCAAGAGACATATCTGCCGAGTACGTGGAGACCACTCCTAGTGCTGCTCCTTCACTTTTTGAATGCGGCCTACTTCTGAGGCAGTGATGGGCCGTTTTACAAAAACTCCTTTCTATAGCTCGTGCTTCTTTTTTTTGAAGAAGCCTGTATAGGTGAAGGGAGACATCTCATACAGACACACTGATGGACTCACCTTTTTACCCGTGTTGGGTTTGATATCTTATTGGCATTATCTCTGCCGGGTATTTTCTTTCAGTGAAAATATGCCGTGAAAGGATCCACAAGCGTTATATAGACGACGGTGAGAGAGCAAATCCAAATCAGCGTGGGGTTGCAAGGAGTGAGACGAGGTGGAAAATACACCAATTTACCAATTTTCATCAAGTGATTGAAACGCTCGAAATCTTTCAGCTTCACATTGACTGCATGTATTCCGCCAAGGATTGCCCAGGTTGGAGGAATCTAAAAGGCTTGCACCTTGTCATGTTTAGCATAGCAGAGCTTAACTTCCTCCTGAAAGAGGCCAAAGCCAAGAGGGAATACCACGGCCATTAATTGGTCCTGTCGGTCAGCTGTTCTGCCATGTCTAGGATAGTGGTCCATATTAAAGTAACATCCAAAGATATAGTCTCGAGCCTTGTGTTTCCTCTGCAGGGTTGTTTTGTCCTCTTTCTCTGAAACCCTGAGGAGTTATTCACCGCCTCACAGAAACTCCGTAAAACATCAAACCTTTATTATACACATATTCTGCTCCTCGACACATCAGGTTAAAGAAATGACTGTTCCGTTACTGCCTAATGCAAAACATCCCCCAACAGGTGCTATCAGGATGAGATAATCAATGTTATCCACGTCTCCTGTTATCGATTGTGTTGTTGCGGCTAATCGTTATAAACTCTTACATGTTGAGCGAATTAGGGACTCTGGAAGTAGCGTTGAAGTAAACGCACTCAGCTTCTCTCCAGATGGCGGCGAGAACACAGGACGGGACTAAAATTAGCGAAACAAGCGAGAGATTTTGTCTCGTTTAGTCCTTAATGCTTGGCTAAGTGTCAGTGTTTAGATTAACGTTCAACTCGCTCGGTGTCAGTCTGTGCCGGAGCCATGTGGGTCACAGCCAGAGCAATGCTTTGCATGACGGGATGCAGAGTGCAGTGGTTGTCCATGCCAACATTTTTTTTTTTTTTTTTCCTTTTCCAATCTTCAATCTTAATGAGATCTTATGTGTTCTTCAACCTCTAACAGGATTATGAGTCATGCTGCAACACGTTGACTTGCCACTCATCGTGCGAAAGACGCCTTGTTTGTAAGTCATTATTAAATAAAATATATTAATCTCACCCCAGACTTGCATTATTAGGTGGCGAATAATTGAAAATATTCATATGTACCAGTGTAATTTCCATCTGCATAATCGGCTGTGTTGATTACTGTGATCCCAGCCATACGCCGGGATAAGGCTACTTTTAACTGTAAAGGGATTTAACATGTTGGATTAACGCTAAGGCAAGGATCTGTAGCAAATTACAAAACACCTAATATTTCTCCCATTTGTGGAGAATTGAACTACAGGGATCTTTTCGCAGTAATGCGACGAGCAGGCGACGCAAAGTTTCGGGGTGTTAGTCGGTCAAGGCGGCAACAAACAAGTGTGTGTGTGTGTGTGTGTGACGGCGCTCGATTTAATCCCCGATTTTATTCGCTAATCGTTATTTAAATTAGGTTCTCAGAGAAGAAAAAAAAAAAGGGGGGGGGGGGGGGTATATTATGAATCTATTTTGGATGTATGAACAGTCGTCGACATGCTTGGGAAAAGCTGGAAACGCACCCTCGTCGGTGCATTTGCATGCGTGCGTGCATGAATTTATGTTGCTGGGCTTGTAGAGTCGTCCTGTTTGCAGCGGTGGTTCGCCAGCAACAGGAACAACTATCAAAGTTTATATCTTCGCTTTGAATTAAGTAAACTTGGTCCACCTGGGTCCATAAATCCAGTGTGGAGACCCGGAGCCGAGTGCCTTTTTCTTCGCCTTTTTCCTCCCCTCTGGTCAGTGGATTTACCGCGGGAGTAATAACTGTCAGGCCAAATGCCTGGTAAAGTGGCGGACAGGAGCGAGTGGAGGGGGAGTATTTATCACGGTATTGACTTTGTGACTGCCGTGTCGTGAACTCTTTTGTCATAAACTGGAGCAGCGCTGCAGATCGATCCGAGGAAAACTGCTGTCAGCTCGGCTCCCAGCGAGCATTGCTTTTCCCACAGCCACTTAGAGGGCTGATAAATGCCCCACCCCACCCACCCACCCACCCCCCCCGCCTCCGCTTCGCCGCGGCGACGAGAGCATGGCCGGGGACTCTCATACAGGCCGTCCTTCTGCATCTACACACTGCCCACATACACACTGGAGGAAATATATATTGGGGGGGGGGGGGGGATCCAACAATCCAACACCTCCTACTGGATGCTTAAAAATGAGCCATATCAAAACCGGAGAGTATGTGTTTGTATGATAGGATGCTTTCTTTACAATAAACAAAAATGACAATATTTGGACTAACACATTGCTGTTTTGGCACCAAATTAAATGTAACACTGTTTGATGCACGTAACAAATAAGACAACATTTCAGTCACAGGTTTCATGCAATAACACTTATAATGGAAACCCAACCTTCATAATCTGAAGAGTTAATTTTCACCTTTTCTTTTGCTCCTGTTTATCTTCCGGTATTTGACACGGATCTAATTTGTGCTTTCTATCTAGTTTGCATAAACTTTTTTCCCAATATATAACACTGATCAAACTCAATATTCTGGAGATTCAAAGTGTGAGAATCAAGGAGCGTTTTTCGTGTTTTGCTGATGAACGGGAATCAACAAATACAGATCATCTTGTCAAGACCTTCTACTTCACCTGAACTTCAATCAGTTTACATATGTCAGTTTTATTTTGCTACAGGTTTCAATATTTGTGATTTTTTTTTACCATTTATAGAATGAAAATAGAAAAGAGTCTTCATGTTGCTCATTTTGTTTAGATCTGTTTCTTTGTGATGTCATTTTTACTTACTTTTTTTGTTCATGCATTATTTTTTTAACCGTGTCCAGTTTGTTATATTTTCCCCCCTCTTGTGATTTTTCTTTGCCCCTTCTTCCTTCGCCCATCCCATTCAAACTTTTCATGCCATCTAGTTAATCATGTTAATTAATTTTTTTTTTCAATGTTTTTCTGCTCTTTTCTTTCCCTTGTTTCCTTAAATCCCCCCCACTTCAGCCGACCCTCCACTGGTCCACTGTGTTTTCCTCTCCTGTAGGTCTTCGGAGGAGATGAATGGGAAATCAATAGTGTCTGTGTTGACATCCAGAAGCTGACGGAGTCTAAAACACAACCAGATGATGGATGACGACGGCCACCGTGTGTTTGTGCGTGCGCGTCCACTCATGACATTGAGCAAACACAGTCCTTGACCGTGAACCCTTCTGTCTGTCGCTGGGTCCTGGTTAGAGGGGGTCAAAGGTGAGGTGG
This sequence comes from Blennius ocellaris, assembly GCF_963422515.1. NCBI lineage: Eukaryota > Metazoa > Chordata > Actinopteri > Blenniiformes > Blenniidae > Blennius > Blennius ocellaris. The sequence goes on from NC_137666.1 coordinate 3,036,933, forward strand.
CGCGTGTGTGTGCGCGGTGGGTGGGGGGGGGGGGGGTCAAGTCCAGGCTGCATCCCGAGCAGTCGGGGTCTCTGGGGAAGGTTGTATGCTAAGCTTGGCCTTCTGACCTCTTGACCTGTCCCACTGGTGGATCAGAGGGGTGCAGGAATGCTGGGATTAATGGACCAGTGGAGGGTAGGGGGGGGGGGGTGGTAGTGGACTGGGTCAATCATCATCAGGAATTCTGCGGGATTAAATCAATTTCCCTTCAAGTGCTCAAGGAATGAACAGCAGGGAAAATGCACTGATTTATGAAATTTCTGGAGGTAAAATTGCTCAATATATTTTATTCTCGACACCTGAGCACTGGCCAAAAGCGCTATCTCCAGGCTGAGTCTCCTTTTCTCAAGAGAATTCCCATTAATTGACCCTTTCACACAAAGATGAACTGAGCGGAATTTGACGAGCAAAGGTCAGAGGTCAGAGTCATCACGAACTCGCGTTAATCTTGGCGTATGCTGTATCTCGGGATCTGCCTGTAAATCCTCTGCTGCAACAATAAAAGACTTTCAATGTTGCCTGCAGACGGTAGTAACAAGGGCGGTTGTCTCTTTATTATAAACTAACTGTTACTCTAAATGTCGACCGACACGTGAGACAAACTTTTTGTATTTACTCGTCATCAGAAGTTGTTGGGTTTGGCTTCACTTCCTTTGGTTTCTAACAGTTACAGTATATGCGGGACATTCTGTTTGTTAATCACAGTTTATGGAACAACAACAACAAAAAATATGAATGTACAAGATGTTCTTTTGAGGTTTACTCGCTGGGTTTTATCGCTGTCAGTTACTGACTTTTGAAAAGGTGAAAATCTATTGAGTGCACTGTTGTGAGGTCATTTGTTTTAAATTGGGAGCCAAATGAAGACTATTTGTACAGTATAAAATCATATTAAGTGTGTAGAAATAGATGTTTTTACTCTTCTTGAACGACATTAAGAGAGCATCAAATCTCATTTTAATTGTAGATATGTCCCAATATTTATTCGACCCTCATGCCATTGTGGTGTTGCTTGGGACTTTTAAAGTAAAAGAGGTTTACAAACCTATCAAGTGGTGTATGCAGGGGGTGGCCAAATCAAAACAATACCCACAACAACACTAGGATATTGCTTTTGTTTCACTTTTTTTAATCTCCTATTGGACCGTTTCTATCCAGTTGATGGGACAATGAGCCACTGCTTCACTTTTTGTTTCTCTCTAAAACTCAGAAGTAATGTACTTATGTACGGAAATCTAAATCAGAAAAGTCAACATAGCATTAAAAGCTATCTTGTATTGTTTAATTTAATAAAAAATGGTGGGGGGGAAAAAAACACCCATATTTTGCACTTACAGCTTGAGCAAGCCGGTTAGAAACCCCGCTTCCTCCAACGATGCAGCTTGAAGCACACTGGGAAAATGTGCATATAGTGAACCAGAGCATGAATGAAACTACATTTCAATCACGTTAGCCCGTGTTTCTGTACATTATTCAAACATAGCCCTCTGCCAGCAGCAGCTCATAGGTCAAACGCAGGTCTGGTGTGCTGTCTCAGCATATGATGCCTGTCTACAGTTGATAACCTTGTTATCTGTCTCTTTTCCCTCGCTCTCTTAATTCCCCGCGTTGCTCCTCGTCTGCGCGTCGTGTCGTCCACTCCTCCGTATGTCTGACGATCGCTCATACCAAACCGCGGCCGCTATAAATAATTCATGGGATAAAGTGTTTCTGAAAGTATCGGCTTGTCTGTCGAGTGGCTAATCCTCTCAATCTAACAGTTTGTTTTATCCTCGTTCACATACTTTTACATTCCCCGATAATGCTCAAACAATCAAGGCCGCCATCGTGCTCATGAAGGAACTAAATTATGACGTAGAGCGGATCTCTTTTAATGATCTAATAGTGAAGATTGGGATTCTAAAGTGAGCGGTGCAGTTTCCAGGTAAAAACCAGTTGAGAAGCAGGTAAAGCATTATTATGTCACTACGTTTGGGAGTCGCAGGACAGGAAGTACTACGGAAGTGGTAAAACTGTAAGAATGCTGCAACTTCATCTTTCAGTTGAGGCCAACGCAAACAAGCCTGATGGCGAAAGGGCAGTCACAGCAGGCCACCAGATAATATAATCCATAATCCATCTATAATCCAGTTCAATTCAACTTTCGTTAGGGAGTAGGAAATTCAACACCGCCTCTTCTACAGAGAAAAACCCGGGGTCCGTCCAAAAAGTCCCTCCTTTCTCCTCATCTATGGACTTTTCCTTAACCCCATGGATGACGTCACAGGGTTAATTCCTGCAGGCGTGTGTCATGTTTGGATCATGTGTAGGATGGAAACAGAACCATTGTGACCATTTACAATACTTATAAAGCCACATTTGATTCACAGTGGAATTCACACACCATCAATTGGTCAAAGTGAGATTCTTTGTTTTTCTAGTCATTGTCCATTTTTGATTACAGCGACATAAAAAAAGAAATCATTGAGGGGCAATAACATTTAGAAAAGCAAATAGTGAAAATAAAAGAAAGCTGGAGGATCCTTTTGCATTACGAGTAAGACGTCAGTGTCTCGACTTAATATGATAAGAAATGTAAACAGTCTCATCGAATAACAAAATGGGTAGAAAATCATAAATGACCAAAGCTTGTACCTCAATTCTCTGTCCGACTACATAACTACTACATTGAGATATTTTTATGACAACATTATGAGTTGATGAATAACTGGAGCATCAAACCGATGTACTGTTTCACCAGCTGGAGCGGGAGCCACCAGTCAGAGTGATGGGTAATGACGAATGCTGACATTTTCAAAATGTCCAGGGATTGCACTTTCAGCATTTGATTGTATTCATATAAATAAAGAATACTCATCAGTGAGATATCCAACGAAGGTGGTGTACTCTCTAATTGAATGTCTGGTTAATTTTGAGAAGAACCCACAGCGAGAGTCACGGATGCCAACAGACTATAAGGAAGTCATGAATCACCACTTTAAAGCTGTACTGATTTATTCTGTAAGCGGTGTTCCGACATGATTTAACAGGGCGCAGAGTGTACGTCTCCAATCCGGCCTCCTACAGAGAATTATAGAGATATCACCACGCCCGGCGTAATAGATGACAACTCCTCCCTTCCTGCACTTAATCAATGGCGCTGACCTTTGCAGACAGCCCCTCGCTGGGTGATTAAAGCCAAGTCTCAACACGGATTGTGGGGATCGTGGAAATAAAGCTGTCCAGATGGGGAGGGGAGGGAGGTGAATGGAAACCCCCCCCCCCCCACCTACAGCTCGGGGTCCATCGTCACGTCCATCCGTCGCATTTCAGCACGCCGCCGCCACACACCAGCGTCCAGGTAACGACTGCTCATCAGACAAAGCGAGTAAAGACCTTGGACGCCCTGTTGACTGCGGAGTTGTGAGGATTTCCACGTTGGCGTGCGATCAAACTCGACAACATATCAATAAATTAGAAAACAGAACAACAGGTGGAGGTGATACGACGGTAATCTTTAGAACATCTCCCGAAGGTTGAAAAGCTAATTAAAAAAAGTTCCCGTGTTCCAAATGACAAAAGAAGCGGAAGTCAGTCGACCAGAAAACTCGTACTCAGACCCACAGTAGAGCCGTCGGCCTTCACAACCCTTCCCACTTGGAGCGACACAATACCAAAGCATAATACCCACCGATCCTAGAAAAGGAGCGTTGTAACTAAAAACCTTCACGTGTTTTGAAGTTCTGATCAGGTTCATTTTTTTTTTTTCCCAGCGGCAAATTGAATGTCTGTTATTTGTGTTCAAACGTGAGATCAGAATTGCTTGCGTGTTATCAGACATGGACAGTGTTGTCACAGTTAACTTGAAAAAGTAATCCGATTACTGATGACTTTTTACTCCTTTAAAAAGCAACTTAGTTAAACTACAAGTTACTTTTTAGTTACTTTCAGAGGCTGGCGACAATACCCCCACCATCTCAGTTCTGATTCCTGCCTGGCCTCCTGCTGATACACGTTTAACCTTTGACCTTCATTCTTTGTTGTTTATATCCGACTCACGGTTTTATTATTTGATTTTTACTATAACTGGCATTTATTTACCCAGTGATTTAGTTTAATTTCCCACCCCCCCAGGGACAAATAAAACATTTAATTGATTGAAATAAGGAGTGGCTTCCTGCCAATATACATTTTTACTCAGGAAAATTGCAAAAATAGTGTAACATCTCTGGAGTTGTTATTAATGCAATGTTAAGGTTTAGTGATGATGTTTGTCGGTTCCGATTCTTTTGTGTTACCTGACGCACGGTGAGAGCGACTTGGCCCGTGATTGGCTGAGAGTGGAGAAGGGGGCGGGTCCCGGTGCACCGTGTCTCCATTTGGAGGAGAATGAGCAGCCGGTCCTGTTTAATAATAAAACAGCTTTGCAGACAAGAAACTCATCCTTCGGGACGCTACAATAGCAACAAACAGTGACTTGGACAAGTAACTTTAATCTGATTACTGGTTTGGAAATAGTAACACGTTAGATCACTCATGATTAAAAGTGGTCATATGAGAGCGATGCTACTGGCACCACTGGAAATGGATCACAATATCGAACAATAAATAATATATAACACATGTAATAAATAAATCATTTTACTCCCAATTCATTGAGAAAATGACAAAAGGGTTTCAATGTTGCACAGTTGGTGGTGTTATTTAGTGATAACATTATTAATAATCATAATAAATGATGACGAACGACATTTGGTCTGAAAATCCTTCTATTAGGTCGTCTTTCAGTCCCACTCTACAGCAGTGTCCCATTCGACAATGTTTCCAGTGAAAACAAGTCGTTATTGTAGTTTCATTTCGGAAGAAATACTGAAAATGACAATGTCAGCATGCGAGGTAACGATTTGGCACTCTTAGCTGTTTGATCAAACCACACACACAAACTATAAACATTAACGCCGTTTAGTACGCGGACATTCGTGCGGACAGATGTTGACTTGTTATTACGGGTGATTCTGAACTATAAAACCATCGAGTCCCAGGAGAGTATGGACTCCGGAGTCATGACGCTCTGGAAGCTGCCTCTGCTGCTATCGTCTCCTCGTCCTCGTGCAGGAGAAATATTTACGCAGTAGCAGCGTTTCAAAAAAAAAAGTTGCAATTTCCACAGTTTCAACGTCGGGTTAATGTATTTGCTAAAAAGGTTTCCAGTGGCTGTGTATGTCTATTCAGAGACTTCATGCAACAGGTACATAAGAGGAAAAAAAATATTTTGCAATGCTAAAAAGCTTAAGTTTGATCTGCTTTGAAATAATGCATTTCTATGAGAGTTCCCGCGTTTTTTGCACGTTTATGAATCAGGTTTTATTTTTTGGTGTGCGAGTGTGTGTGTGTGTGTGTGTGTGTGGATTTTGAAAAGTGCATGAAAACGCTTCAGAGAGATCGCGGACAAGCAAATAAAAGTACAGCAGCAAAGGCGCGCATAGGTCGGCGGCGGGGGCAAAGCTGCAAGGCTGTAATTCACACTTCATTCCTGTTGAACCTCTTGATAATCCCAGAGTGCCTTTCCTTGGCCCCAGTCCAAAGCACTCTGTAACAAACAGACAAAATAAAAAATGGTGGATGAATACCAGCAGAGTAGTGTCACGGGGGTGAAAGATTTATAACGGGAATGCTACAAACTCCCTCGTAAATCAGCGCAAAAGGCTTTCAGGTAGGGGTGCTGGCATTTATGTGAACGAGAGAGAGAGAGAGAGAGAGAGAGAGAGAGAGAGAGAGAGAGAGAGAGAGAGAGAGAGAGAGAGAGAGAGAGAGAGAGAGAGAGAGATGAGGATGTGTGCAGTGCAACAGCGCAGTAGATATAGTCTTAATAACCAAACACATGCACAGACACACACACAAGGGGAAGGGAGGATTTCTGTTCTTCCCCCCACAGTGTAGTCGTGTTGAGACTTATTGCAAGAAAGAAAAAAGAAAAAAAATCACCTCAATGATTGATTTAATGCACTTGGACATAATAACACAGTGGCAACTAAACACTTCAGGCCAAAACCTAAAGTAAGATCAGTCGAAAGCTCGTGACTGCAAGCTGTTGGAGAAAAATACTACCAGAATACTGTAACTCAGTTGTGTTTTAAACAGTTCGTGGTTTTTGCGTGCGACTGTTTAATGGCATCATAATTAAATGGTCATTTGATGCATGAAAACGCCTGATATAATCATAAACTGCAACAAACACGCAATTATTTTAAATAAACTTTGTTCAAAATATATTGTGCTTTTTGACACTTTTTTTTGACACTTGCAGTATGGAGTATGAAATCTTGTAAGATTGTATTGTTTTTTGTTTCGGGTCGCCAAGTGAGTGGAAATCAAGTATGGTTTTTAATACATCATCATGCAAAAATGTAATATATAACAAAGGGGTGAAAACATGTTAAAATGTAGACAATTCATTTAAAACTTACATTCTAATATGCAAGTGAATTCTGTTTACAAACTATGTGCTATTTTGCAAAGATTAAAAAAAAAGAATCAATATTTTTTAATACAACTTTACTTGGGAAATGTTTTCAGTACAACTTTAAGTACATTTGGGGCCCCTTTTATCATTTTATTGTGACAGAGAATGGCATAAGAAGACAAATCAAACTAACTTAAATATGGCGAGTTACATAAAATGTCTATTCTTGCTGCATGTAAATCCATGCGGCAGCTTTTGGCCGCCTCATGTTTTATCTCTGATGGTGGAGTTGTCAGGATGGGTCAGTTCCGGTCAACTTTATTTTTCCATTATTTAAGTCCGAAAAACGATAATCATCGAGTGCAAATACAAAGTAGGTGATAAACAAATATCTGTTATGAACCAGGGGAAGCTGGTGAGTTTGTAAAGTAACTTAGTGTGGATATTACACCTATTAAATGCAGCTCTCAGTCCACAGGGCTTCGATATTTTAGACAGGGAGGCACATATAAATAGGGCGTCATTTTAAACAGTGTTGGCTCAGAACATTTTCACTGAAATATGAAGTAATTGTGGCCAGCTGTGATTTCCCCCTTTGAAAAATAACTGAGAAATCAAACGAGCATTAGCGCCGGAGTAAATCCAGTTTGTCGCAATCCCTCCTTTATTCCTCATTCTGTCCACATTTCAATAATTTGATCCTGTAGAGTAAGGTCAGGTATAAAGAGATTGCGCTGCCGTTGAAGAGCAGCTGTAAATACTTGAGTAAACACACACACACACACACACACACACACACACACACACACGCACACACACACACTTTGTTGTGGTTTGTTCTGAGGCTGACTGGGAATGCCACTTTCAAACGTCCTCTCATTAAATTGGAGTACGCTCCTTGTAAGTTGCTCTTTAGACCCGCTAAGTGATGCAGGTGGCTTGCTTTAATGTGCTGGAAAATGTATATTTCTCCCGTAGATCCTTATTAACACCTGCTAAATATTAAAGTGTTTTTTTTCTCTCTTCTTTTTCTTTCTCGGAGAGCATTTTCCTAGTTCGGTCTTTCAAGGCACTGAAGGAACTCCGGTTGTAAATGTTGTCCTGGGTGGTTTTATGGTCCTTTTATTTATTTATTTTTTGCAGAAATATTGCCCTCAGGGCTAGGGCTCCAGAAAAAAAACTTTCTCAAAGAAAATACCTTCTGTACAGGCTGCCCATTATGCAAACAGGGGTGAAAAGAATAAGGTATATAACCGAGGATGGATGTATTGCAACTACATTTATAATGTTATGTTTGGCCTCCTTTATTGTCCATTTTATGATCAAATTTGCTCATGTGGTCAGAGAATTCTGACAAACATGTCAGAATTCTTGAATACCATCCATTTGTCAACATCTGTAAACGATGCATCTGTGAACACCTGTAAGCTCGTCACCAGCGCTTCACTTTCTGGCCGGTTGTTAAAGAGGATGCAAGGCTTGTAACAATGCTTGTACGGGGATTTGAGGCTCACGGAAATTCTTGGTTGTCAATTTTGCTTTAATTTCAGTGTAATTTAGGAAATGTCTACAGGGAAAAGAAAAGGGGAAAAAAATTAGAATAAGGAGACTCTTCAGTACTCTGTGACCATTATTTCCTTTGTTTTTTATCAAGAATATTTAAATCATACCAGCCAATTTGTCTTTAAGGATCACGTCTTTGATGTATTTTACATTTTTTTTGTAAAGGTTACGGTTACAGTTTGCAGCTGCATCACAATGCGAAAAATGTAAAGCATGTGCAAAACAGGAAAGAAAAATAGTTAATGCAACCTGTGATCTTTTAATGAGTGGACACTATTAATTCCAAATCAAACCGCAGCAATTTTCATCAACAGCATAAAGGCGCATTGCATTGTATGTAATTCTGCCGGCATCAAAGGGATTCATACTGAGCTCGTACTCTCTGACCACATGAGCAAACTTGTTAGGAGGGAAATTCTGCTTTTGAACAGTTGCCAGAGGAAGCCAAGAGGGATGGATGTGGAAGGAGGGTGAAACAGAGTGGAGGATAGATAACTCTTAGCCGTAGAGAGAGAAAGAGCAGCAAGAGGCTAACGCTAATCCACTTATTAAGGCAACAACTGCAAGCCCGGAACCCGCGCCAGATATTAATACCTAATCAGGAGTTAATTAAAGGAGGGTTAGTTAGCACCTAATCCTCTGTGATGGGAGGTGATAGTGGCAGGGAGTGACAGAGTGTCCTGAGGGTGGGGATGAAGGGGGGGCGGTGGGGGGGTGGGACGCTAGCTGTGGCGCCAACGTTAAGTGCTAACATTAAAGCTGTGGACTGTAGATACAATTATCTTCAAGGTGTCAACGTTGCACTCATTTTTCAAACCGCATTGAAATGGAGCACATTAGCACGTTTGAAACTTTCGGGGGTGAGGGATCATTACACGGACCAGTACCGTAAAGGGTGAGACGATGTGATCTGGAGTGTGACATTCGCCTTCTCATTACAGTAGCCAGGCTCACTTCACACGTGCGTTTTAAATAAGATCTCTCAACGTTTGCTTAATATAGACTGAATATTGTCACACAGGCACGACATGGGGGGGGGGAAACATATATATCATGTGAAGAAAGTCCAACTTTTGATTAATGTTGCACATCTCTGGATAGGTGGATGGATGGATGGTACATCAAGAATGTGGGACCAATAAAGTGTTAAAAACAACAATTGTTTGATTTTTCATGAAGTACCAGCAATGAACTGACTTATCTTGACGTCAGAAAACCATCTGAAAGAAATCTGAGAATAATAAAACTTGTTACATCTTGACTCGTTTCCATAAATCAGTTGGCCAATTCTACTTAGAATATGTAGTTTGCGAGCATCAGCCTGTGAAAATGCTTCTTGTACTGTAACACACATGATTACATGATTGTTCAGTGACCAACTGGACACTGCTCTTAAAGGCACGGACATTGAAGGTCACTTTTCTTGGTAGTGCAGTACAGATCTCCATTAGGCAGCACAGTAAAGCCTCGATCCCACTGCGCATTAATATAAAAAGTAATCCACAACTTTTGCAATGGGGACGCAGGAAAAAAAAATTCTCCCGTCTCCTGTAGGGGTTTGATTTTCTGGAGACTAAATAGCAAGAACCTTGACAGTTCAAAGGACCAACCATGCGCACGAGATGTGATTCTTAATGAGACCTGCCCAGGGCTGGGAGAACACAATTGGAAACCCAACAGAGTACAAAAGAAGGCTGACTGGTACTACAGTACTCCCACAGCAGTCCTGCACAAGATGAAGAAAAAGGTACCTCCATCTTCGTGTTGAATGTTCCTTGTGTTATCGGGACCACATGACCAAACATGATCTCCTTCGGGATTATTTTTTTTACAAACGCCCCTGCCGAGAAAGAGCGAGATCCGAGCATACACGGAGTCTACTCTGTAGAGATATAAGGAGCTGCTGTGGGATTCATAGTTGGCGTACAAAAGCGGCGGACGGTTCAGCGCAGCAAGCCTACTTCTGTCCTCGCCAAGATAGAAGACAATCGACACAAAGCTGGAAAACCACTGATACGAACAGGAATTATCCCTCCTGCACACGGCAGCATCACAGGGAAAACAATATGGCTGTGGCCTGTGTGGACAAGGCTGAAGTATATAGCAAAGGTCATTATGACATCGACTTCTCGTGATCTACTTTCAGGAAACTTAGTCATCGGTAAATTCTCCAGAAAGTTAATACATTGAAGATGAGGTTCCTCGTACTTCAGCACATAAACCCCAATTAAAGATTGGGATTAAAGGTTTGACATGGCACTTGTATTTATTGTATTTAATGGCCAGAAAGTCGTTGAAATTTGGCATAATTTATAGTTAAGTGTTTAAACTCTGAGGGTTCGGTCACCAGGAAACACCCTGATAAGAGTTTATAAAATCTGTGTGTCACAAGTTTTGCAGAAAGCAATGCAACCACAAGAAGAGAAACCGTCCGATGGGATGATGTCAATCATTTAAATGAGGATTTGATGAAACATTCCTTCGTATTTGTCACGTATGTGCTCTTTTCTCGCTTCCTTGAACCTCTCATTCCTCGTCAACCTTCATGCCGTTCCTCTCTTTTCCTATCGCTCATTCACCACGGTCTTCTGATCTCCACCTCACTCATTTGTTTTCCTCTTTTCCCTGTGTACGCCTCTGTATCATTGGTGGGTGTGTGCCACTACTTCTCAACTCCCCCTTGTGGTGCTATTCTCACACACAAACACACGTAAAGACCTGACACCTAAAGCCAGACAGAGTTGCACACACACACACACACACACACACACACACACACACACACACACACACACACACACACACACACACACACACACACACACACACACACACACACACACACACACACACACACACACACACACTCTCTCCCCTCTGTTGTAATGAGGATGTTGAGCAATAAAAGAGGAGTTTCCAGTGAGATGGCAAGAGTGCGGGCATTAGCATTTGAAAGGAGCCGAATTAGCCATCGTGCCACAATCTGCAGCAAATGACTCTGGCTGTCGCAGCTTTCTATCAAAAGGACACTTTCACGGCAGAAGGAAGAGAGGAAGGTGCGGAGACAGAAAGGGAAGCTGCAGCTCCAGAGTCCAAACACAATTCAAATCCTGCCACATTAAAAAAAAAAAAGAAAAAAAGAAGTAAAAAAAAAAAGACGTGGCGGCAAGCGCTCACACATTTTCATATTCTCTTCCTCCAACAATCCCCTGTGGACAGGGACATGGTGTTATGTTTAATTTAAAACATGTTCCATCCAAAAGAAGTTCCCTGAGCCCTGTCTACTGACTCATTAACTCCACCCCTCCAAAATAAAAAAAAATAAAAAAAAGAGTAGAATCAAGGAGGGAGATGTAAAATCCTTCAGGGGAAGAGACAAATGGAGGAAAGGAGGCAGAACAAGGGTGATAAAAGAAGAGAAATAAGAGAGGGGTCAGTGAACCTCGGCTGTCCAGAAATGACAGATAGGTCACACAGAGAGAGGGTAAACAGATGGAAATTCAGTAATGGCATCTGTCCAAAGGCCAATATTTTTTTCTCTCTTCTCTCCCATCTTCATTTTCCGCTCTCTCCCTTAAGGTTGAGATTAATTTGCCTGTTATCGCTCTCTTTCTACATCTCTCTCTCTCTCTCTCTCTCTCCTCCTCCTCTCTTTCCATCTCTCTCTCTCTCCGCTGCGAATAAATCAGCGATATTAATTACATGCGTGCTCATGCCGAATGGTTTGTGCGGTGTCAAAAGCACAGCGCAAACACACAAACACGTTCTCTGTGTAAATGAACAGAGAGGTCATGACAAAGCAACAGTAAAGCCAATCATATAAATAATGTGTGTCTGTGTGTGTGTGTGTGTGTGTGTGTGTGTGTGTGTGTGTGTGTGTGTGTGTGTGTGTGTGTGTGTGTGTGTGCTCTATACACGTGTGTGTGTGATTGCGCAGTTACAGTTTCATACAACTGATCAACCCACTAATGCTGATGAATACGTGTTTTATGTTTTTATAAGCCATATTTTCAACGTTCAAATTTTGGACTGTCGTTTGGGAAACTTAGGATTATCATTGCACATCTTAATTCAGCATTTTCTTAATTCCTTGGTGAGAGGAAACGTAATACATTCAAAGCAGAATGAGCTTTTGAGTTTGTAGTGTTGGCGTTTCTCTCAACTTTGGTCACTAATACTCTCTCCAACACGCGGAACATTTTCAATCACTCGGTTGAATCATGGCGGCAGATCATCGCCGCACTGTTCCTGGTTCCTGGATGTCCACCCTGCATGTCACATCACTGGGGATGAAGGAAGCATGAAAGCAGGAGGAGGAGGTGGAGGAGGAGGAGGAAGCGCGGACCGCTGGTCATTAGCTGCAGCCCAGGATTAGCCTGAGCGGAGCGGCTAGCCGCGGCTCGGATGAGGCTAATTAGATCTGTCTATCTCAAAACATCCATCTTCTCCTCATCCTCCCTCCCTCGCTCCCCCCTCTCCAAATAAATTGCTCTTTATTACTCTATCATTCAGGTTATTGCCTATGAAATAATGAGACACTCCTGGTCAGGGCCGACATAATTGATTTCCTTTTTTTTTTCCTTTTCCTTTTGGTGTGTGTGTGTGTGTGTGTGTGTGTGTGTGTGTGTGTGTGTGTGTGTGTGTGTGTGTGTGTGTGTGTGTGTGTGTGTGTGTGTGTGTTGTTTTTATTTGCTGTCTAGGGATTATGAAGAAGATTAGCTACTGGGAATGCTTTAGATGAAAAAGACAGGAAATAAACAACTTGTGGAGAAAAAAACCTTGACTTTTCTGTTATAATAGAAAGAAATAATAATGAATAAAAAAAAAAAAACCAACCTTTAACATGAATACATGTGTGCAGCCTTGGGTTATATCATACATTACTCGTATGATGTGTACATGAGTAGCCTGTGATGAGGCTCAATGAAATATATACCTCTTAAATATCAATATTCCTTGACTGACCACACACACACACACACACACGCACACGCACACACACAGACACAGACACAGACACAGACACACACACACACACACACACACACACACACACACACACACACACACACACACACACACACACACACACACACACACACACACACACACAGGCAATACAAACGCGCTGAAGTGGAGGGAGGGGCCACAGTATAAATGTTTCATTCCTCCTGAATGGCAGGTTAAGTGAGGATACGATAATACCGCCGACAGTAATGGCAACTTTAATTTCCTTTTCCTATTGTGAAGATTTATGGGGAGAAATTAAATTCCAGCAGCTCGCAGGCCTCAATAATCATTATACAGTGTGAGAGAGTGAAAAGAAAAAGGGAAACTGTTTTCATGGTCACGATATATAAAAGACACAGGTTAAGCACCGAAAGAAAGGGAAGGTAATCTGTGAGGGCTTAATAAACACACAAAAAAAAGACCTATTATACAGATGTTAAAGAAAAATGTCTTGGAGCATTCAGTAATATTGAGGGCTCATAAGCTCAGGCAATCATTGTGGCTGTAACCAGCTCTGTGAGGCTGTGGGCCTTTGTGATGTGGCTCGAAATGCCACACATCCACTGAAGCCAACATTTAAATACATGAACCCACAGAAGTCTCACTTCTTCTTTTTAAGTAAAAGATGAAAATCCTTCCAACGTCGCACTGACATTGTGACGGATAATAAAGCGCACACTGATGGTGTTCTGGACAACCTGTATGATATCTGATCCATAACTTTCTCACAGCAGCATAATCATGTTTGACCGCAGTCTTGTAGGCCTTTCTGTGTATAGTTTGTGTGCTGTACCTTTGCGGTTTTGCTTCCACATTTTAAAAACATACATTTGAGGTCAACTGGCGACTTTACATTTCAGCACATTGTCATGTTGGGCCACTCGTGGGTGCAGAGAAGTCCCAGGAAAATATCAACTGGGAGTCATGACTCTCTGGACGCAAACATTGTTTTTATTGTCCATCGTCTCACGCATGTGCAGAAGAACTATTTACTATTGCTGTGGCATGCGGGTGCAGAAAAATTGCAATTTCTCCCCCATTTACATGGAGAGTTGGAGGATTTTAGAAGTCCCACACAGACGTCCAAGAGCGTTCTCAGTTGAAAACAATGACTTGCAAACAGGAGCAGAGTTTGTTCTGTGATGGACTGGTGACCACGCTTCACCTATAACCAGCTGGAATAAGATCCAGTTGCGAGCCGAAGTTCCATGAAGCGGATATATTGATGGTTTTACACTGCCGTTTTATGAAGAACAGATTAAAAAAGCAGACAAAACCCATATGAGTCTCGATGCATATCTGCATAAACTCCGAATAATGCAAAACATGTGTTTGTTGGAGGAACTCGCCGTTTACAGAAGCCGCAAAGAATGACATCTGGGGGTCATCATCGGATGTTATTCCCTTTGAAATACAATACTCTATCTCTATCTCCCCTCCATGCTGTCCAGCTGACAAGCATGGCTTTGCATCTTTGGAGAAAGTCTGTGTACCTGTGGAAATCCCACAAATGCCTATGAGGGCCATGCATAAGTGTCCAAGCCAATATTTCACACAGCAAGACCATGCCTTTCTCTGGGATTTTGTTACTCCATCAGAAAAAGCAGAAGAAAATAAGCTTAGATTTTTTTGTACTGTGGAGTTTTCTATTCGTTTCACAAACATAATCTTGTGTTTATTATTTTCACAAGTGTTTTCGGTTGTCAAAAAGTCATATACACTCTTTGCATCGTCGGAATAATATTAAACCATTTCCCTAAAGTAATGTTAGGTTTGCCGCCTCTCTTAACGGGTGCTGCTATTTACCATTTGTTCATCGAACAGCAGCTGCAGTTGTGCAGCTCTGAACTGACCTGACAAATGGGAGGTGTCCGGAGAGCGCCGCTTCTGAGCATCGACACTGCGAAGGCTGATGAAGGAGCTGCAAGTCCAGCGCCACGCTGTGCCGTGCCCGCAGGGGGTTAAACTGCTGCATTCAGCTTGGCTGCTCATCCCTCATTTATTAAAACCAAACCTTATCAGATGACAAGCGTCATTGAAGTTTGACATTGATAGAATAATCTCCACTCACAGCAGCTGCCTCTGTGTGTGTGTGTGTGCGTGTGTGTGTGTGTGTGTGTGTGTGTGTGTGTGTGTGTGTGTGTGTGTGTAGGTCAGTAATATTTACAAAAGAAAGCATCTGATAAGAGATCCAATGAAATGTAGTCTCGCCACAGCTCATCAACAGAAGGATCCCAAAATAAATAAGGTCAGCAATGGACAAATACAAAAAATTTAAGAAAAAAATAAATAAAAAAATTGCATTCTGGTTCCATTCACTCAAAATTTCTAAAATTGAACTGTTGCTCAGTTGCACCATAATTTTTGTTTCTTTGTTTTATCTTCAGATATCACATTCCTACATATATAGATATGCATAAACGGACTAAAAATACCTTGTTATGCAACTATTCACCAGGGAATATATGAGCAATTTACCCATAAACCAGTGTTTACTGAGCTTTTTGCAGCATGTTGTAGTTTCCTTCATGACCTCTGTTATTAGTGTAATGTCTTCATCGCTTCAGCTGAGTTATGAGAGCATCAGCCACTCATAATTCAGGGGAAATATGCCAATAGCAGCTGGAAATACCAAAAATGCTTTCATACACGAATCAACAAAAATACATAAAAGACCATGTTACATCTACAAAGTGGCTGAAAAGTATCTTTGTGTATAAACTGTGGGTTTGCCAGATACCTAGCGGTACATGTTAAATACGCAACGACACTGTAGAAAATACCACCGTAGGACTGTCAATAGTACCATGTTCCATCTTATATTTGGCAGTCAAAATTACAACATTGGTTAGATTCTCAGAGGATCATAGAACATCCACTACCAGCTAATCCGATGATCTTATGCCAATCGGACCAAGTCTGATGCAGTTCCTCTTCTGCTGATCGGTTATAGTTATTCTCTTGTCCTATGGGGCTCCAAGAGAGCGCTTGTGTTGTCACGTGGTCCTGAGGTTTCCTGAACGTGTTCCCGATCCACCTCCACTTCCTTCTGCATATCCAGAAGAGTTCTGGAGTCGAGTCCTCCTGCCAGGATCACCCATAGCAAGCAGATCGAGGGATGGATACCAAAGAGTGATACCCTGGTCCGCCAGATTGCGGGTTGAGTGGTCGGCCAACTACCTACCTCTTTATAAAACCTTCTACAGTGTGAGAAACATGCAGGCTTCCAAAAATACCAATGTAGAATCCAGCTCTCCAATATACCATTGTATAGGTGCCATAGTGGGACTAGAAAATTCCATTGCAAATACAAACAGGGAAGGTCAACAGTATCACCATTATGCTATCAAAATTACCATGTTGCTCCACCGTTCACTAATAAGAATATAGTACATGTATCGTCATACTTGTCTTGATGACAAGACTAAACAGAGTATGAATATAACGCAATTTAAAAAAATGTATATCTTTGAAAATATAGAATTGGAGGAGAATGTAAATCTCGCTGATGTTAATGGCGCTTGTTCTTTTTTGTGTGTTTTTGGTTTATTCTGTTTTCACATATAGCTCGATCGGACTCGTTATGTTTTTGTTTGTTTGTTTGCTTTTGAACTCCCTGTTCAGTTATTTTTTTAAATTTTTTTTCATCTGTCAATGGTGTAGAATGGGGGTAGGACTTGACAAGCCTCGGCTTCTTCCTATCCCTTTTCAAGCGAGTTAAATGTGTTCTATTTTGAAACTGGATCCATTATTTATTTTTTCTTTTTCTTTTCCATTGTTTCATCTAATTTTAATTGTTCCTTCATTCAGATAAATAAATAAATAAATAGATAAACAAACAAACAAATAATAAAGAAAATAATAATAATAATTCTCCCTCATTTCATCCTGTAAATAAAATAAAATACTCTGACTGAAATACCATGGAACCAAGAAGTACCATAGGTAATATACTGTGGGATTACTATGACCAATTATGCAATTAAAAACACTGATACCTATGCCATTTAACTGTCAAATATTCTATGATACATCTACCATAAAAAGAAGATGCTATGATTTCCATTAACCTCAAGTCGCTCTGGTGAACCCAGGCATGGCGGCTTTGTCGCCACGAGCGTCTTCGTGAAATCCTTACATGCTAAAGTGGAAAAAAAAAACCTGATGTAAGTTCAGTCCACATCTCAGGCTCCCATAACAGCTGTGACCCCACAATAACTTTGATTTGAAAGGCAAACAGCTGTTGATCCCGTCATGCATCCTCTCCAGTAATTGTCTTGCGCACGGCAATCATCATTTCCTCCTCGTCTTTTCTCAGCCAGGTCAACACGTGTAGTGATGCAAGCGTGGCGCAAGCTGATGAGCGAACATTTGAATTGGGAGCGGAGCGACTCGGCGCCGCTGAGGGAAGATAGTTTAAAACAATAAAGGGAATAAACAAAAGAGGCATCGATGTTTAAAACAAAAAAAAAAATAGAAGCCCCCCCCCTTAATATTCATTAACAGAGAATAGCGGGGAGTCTGTGAGGGTTGTCACTCCAACACGAGCGGAGGCATTGAAATATTTAAGGGTTGATGTAGGCCTCTCTCCAGGGAACCACTCCAGACAAATCTGCCTCTGGTACTCAAACTTTTCCCCCTCATTTCATCCTGCAAGACGTTTCACTGCCAGCTCGTTTCACTCTCGCACGTACGTGTGTGGTCTGGTAGTCGTGAAACGCCTCAAAACCTCGCTGTTTGAACGCGACCCCATTGTGGAGGCCTGCATTAAGCGAAAAGACCGAGATAAGATGCTTCTGTTGGATATGAACAAACGAAGTGATGCAGTGAGTAGAATGATTCCTGCCCGGATCAGGACTCAAGTTTGGAGTTTGCAAGCTTTCTGTGCATGCACTTGTGGAATTTTGAGATATATATATTTATTTTTCATCCTCGGAATCTGACGGAGAGTTTGGGCTGTGAGTGGTTAATCAAACTAAGACCTCATCCATCAAGAAGTAAAATAGAAGGGTGGGAAGAAAGTTGCTCTACATATTTAATTCCACGTAGTACGACACACACAGTCTGAGGCTGACAGTTTCTTAGGGCTTGTGCTCGCGAGAGAGAGAGAGAGAGAGAGAGAGAGAGAGAGAGAGAGAGAGAGAGAGAGAGAGAGAGAGAGAGAGAGAGAGAGAGAGAGAGAGAGAGAGAGAGAGTCAACGGGGAGCTGGAAATGTAAAGGGTTGCGACTGTTATTTATTTTGACTCTTGTCAACTGTCACTTTTATTATTATAGAGCTTGTTTGTTCTCTCTAAACCAAATCAGAGAGCTGAAGTGAGATCACTGCGAGTATGTGCTGACACAGCTGCCAACTCGTATTTGCAGCTTCTCCGCAAACGATGGATTCCACCGTAGTTTGGGCCACTCCAAGTGCGCTCTTGATTAAGCGTTGCCCGACATACTCACACCTCACCTGTTGTACCTGCTAATGAGCGACGCGAGCTGCCCTCTCCTTGTGAAAGCCAACACCCCCCCCCCCCCCCCCCCCTCCCCCCCCAACCATCCTTTAAAGCAGCCATAGGGTGTAAACCACAGCAGTGGTGACAATAGCACACACGCTGCCGGAGGCTCAGAACTGATAGGATGACACTGTTGTTGTGCGTTTCTGTGCCTCACACCTTTCGTGAGAGATAATAACATACGGAAGGGAAGAGTGGAAATTAGCCTTTCCTATAAATACGCGTATAAGAAAAGAGGTGCTAACTTGGTAAGACAAAGCCGGAATCACCTCCCCGTCGGTGTGTGGTCATGCTGGAGGTGTTCGACTCAAGCCCGCTTTGTTTGTCTCTTCTCTTTCAGCCTTTTTTCCTCTCCTTCTGCGTCGCTGTTTACTCATCCAAGAAACCTTGGCTGAGAAGAATAGAGGGAAAGAATGTCCTTTGATAGGTTTGTATTTTTCTCTCGCCTTCGCCGAGTGGTAATAAACCGCAGCTACTCCTAAGATGACCATGAGCCCAGATGCAATGCCGCAAAGTCGAGAAAGAAAAAAAAACCCAAAACAAAACAAAACAAAACAAAGGCTAAACCCATTAAACGGACGACTTGTGGAATAATCAAGCCATCCTCCATTGGCACTCAAGGGCAAAGGCATGCGGCGACAGCGTTCTGACAATCAAACAAGCAGCAGAGGCAGGGTACAGACATCTTCTCACACATAGCAGGTGTGAATGGCTTTTGAGAGCAGCTTGTGTGAAAGGCGGCCGTCGCCACTCTGGACAGAGAAAGACTTTCATTCAGCCACTGACACAATCTTTTTTTTTCACTCCGGCTTGACTCTTATGTGACAAAGCTTTTCGACAAAATACCACGTGCGCATTTCAAACAGACTCTCAAACGTCGGCGCGCCGACCTTTAAGAACAGCTCTCCAACGCCGCCAAATGACTCGTATTAATTAACCCAAAAGTAGCGGGGACCTGTGCTCTCGCCATCCTCGCGGTTCCTCCATCTCAGGTTACATGTGGATGCTGATCATTAATCCAATACCAATGTTGATCCCCGATGTCTGCGTACCACCCGCAATCAAATAATGAGTACAGCACAGTGCCAAAACATCAGAACGAGTAGTGTAAAGAAGCGCGATCAGTCGTTAGATGAACAAAGAGAAAGAAAGCAATGAGGAGTCCTAAAATAACTCGCGGCAACAATCTGCCTACAAAACTGGATGCAAGTGTTCCGTTGGTTTCCCCAGAGTTTGTAAATAAGCAGACATATTTACCATAAATCCAAGGCTATTTTTAAATATAAACATCACTGCAGAGTATATATTGTTCACTCAATAAAGTAATGACGTTAAAGATTATATTAAAGTCTTTCCCAGGCAGTGTGTGAAGGTTCGTCTCACTACATGAAGTTATCTTGAGGTTTGTTGTGCCAAAAGATAAAAACATGTATTTCTGTTAAGGTAATTTTTTTAAATGAGGCATGAAGACGTTTTAGAAAGTTTTACATAAGAATGAAGACTTCCTGTTTTATTTGGAATTGAAGCGTTTAGGATGGGACAATAAGCTTTTGCGTCAGCCTGTACCTTTGTCATTCATACCATGTGCGGATGATTGAAATTATTATATTAAAAGGTCATTTTAACCTCTATTACATCTTGTGAAAACACTTCTATAGGAAAATGCAGAATTTTAGAAATGTCCGGGGAAATGCCTCACAGAAAATTGATGCTTTATAATTAGAAAACATGCCTGTAAAAGATGTAATCCTCAGTACCATGCAATCTATCATTGAAAAAATGGAAAAACTACGACAACTGCAAACCGACCAGGACAGCCCACTTTGGAGGAGCTGCAGAGAACCACAGCTCGGGTTGGATAATCTGATTCGGAAGTATGGTGGAGGCAGCATCATGCTGTAGGGATGCTTTTCTTCAGGAGAGGACAGAGAGACTGTCCAAGTTTGCTCTGTATTTGGATAACAAACTGTTAAGACACGCTGCCTGCAAAATCCTTGATAGTGTGGCGGAGGTTCACCTTGCAGTAGGACGACGAAGAACATGAATCCAGAACTGACTGACTGAACTTCAGCTATTTAGCAACGAAGAAAGAGCAAAGATTTCACACCCGAGATGCACGAAGCTGGTAGGTATTATGTTGTTTTTTTTTTTTTTGTAAAAGGAATTAAAAATTCCAATAGAATACACTTCCAGAAGTATGAGTATTAAATTCTATGAAGACCTACGAAATTCTATGAAACTGACCTTTCCCCAACTCTGCTTTAGCCACAATGACATTAGTCCTCACGGGGTTGAAGTCTCCACAAGTATAGAAGAAGAGCGACTCACACACACACACACACACACACAGAGATGCCATAACATCTGAGCCAAATCATCATTTGGCTACAGAACTGGTAAACATTATTTTTTGAACCGAAGCGATGGCATCATGCTTATTTGGTTGCGGGAAAAAACAAATGTGTACGAGATTGCAACAATCAAACAAATCAAGTGTGTGCGCCCACTAAATCAGCCGTACACTACCTGTTTACTCTCCCTGTGATTCTAATTACTGCCAGTAGCCGAGTCTGTCACAATGTAGATCTCTCTCTCTCTCTCTCTCTCTCTCTCTCTCTCTCTAAGTAGCATGCTTGCTTGGGAAGCGCCGCCGTTGATTCCCACAGTTTTCTGAACGCATGGCCGGAGGACCTCTCAAAATGAATCTCAACACTTTTAACTGCACACATCCTGTCCACGACCTGAAACACACCACCGACGAAGGACGCTCTACTTGTACGATCGCACAGTAGCATCCGCGGTTTGAGCCACTTCAGATCTTGACACCTTTTTTTTTTTTTTAACCGACTTCTCACTCCTTCACCCCAAAGTTTGTTTAAAAAAAAAAATCTTAACTGACATTTCTGAGGCGTCGTCACAGGCTCGCTTTCGCCACAATCATCAGATTTGCTTTCACACTTTAGGGCCCCGACTGAAGTAACCACCCACTCAGCAATGTAAGCCCTCATCAGCACCTAACGTTTCCCAACACTTTCGCACAGACGTCGAGTCAAAACCATTTTTTTCTCACCTGCTAATACCACAAAGAGGACGTTAGCCAACAGCGGCACCGATACTCATCAAGAAGCGGCCTCACTCACCACACACACACACACACACACACAGACACACGTTTGAGTGCTGACAGAAAACCAGAAATTCCATCACACACACACACACACACACACAGACAAATGAGCACTTGAGCCCTGACACACAAACAAATTTCACCACACACGTACCATTTCACAGAGATATTATCAGCTATGTTCACCTATGAGCCTGTTCACAACCCTCAGATCTTCCTCCCTCTTCAGTTTATTCTGTTTTTCCCCACCATATCGTTCAGACTTCACTACTCCTGCTTCTGGGAAATCCTGGACTGTTCTTCTGTCTTTTACTCGTATTTTATTGCAGATTTATTGGCGTGACCTTGAGAGTGCTGAAAGTTGCCTGGAATCATGAATTAATAGATTGCTATTAGTCCAACTAGAAAGGCAGCAGCACCTGAGCCCTGTTACAGTGAAACACACAGCACACACACACGTCAACGCCAACTCCGGACAAATGAGGCCATTCAGAAAATATATACTCTACTTTTAACCCGACAAGCACTCCCACTCGTGGTCTCAAAACGGACTTGCATTCACTTCCTGCATACCCACATGCGTTTTCTAACCACATGCACATTTTAGCAGTGACACACAAACACACATTTCATCACCGAGTTCCAGTTCTAGTGACAGAACAGCATATATTTTTGGATCAAGTGTGCTGCAATCAAAGTGGCAACCTGTGAGTTCCTGTCGAGGCTTTAGCCTGCAGGAAAGCTCTGGGTCAAAGATCTCTAAGCGGGTGGGGTCATCCCCTCTTTCACCAGTCAGACTACAGGGGAATTTTTCTTATCTCATCTCCGTGTGATGACTAATCTCTTTCTGAAATCTGTCCTCTTGGTTCTCGATATGAAACGATCAAGAGACGGGTAACTTCTTACACGTTCGTCGTCTTGTAAGGTTTCGGTTGGCCGCGAGGCATGAGGTGCTTTGAATACCAGCGGCCCAGACGTCCTGCTGAAGCTGCAGATTGAGCCGGTAGAAGAACTGAATGTCTGATAATACAAAAGGGGGGGGGGGCTAAAGGACGGAGTTTGTGACCTCGCCCGCCCGCACGCTCGCCTGCTTCGCCTTCGTTTATACGAAATGTGATGCCGATTTAAATATTTACAGGATGGTCAGCTTCTGCTCTAATTGGCAAACCAGTGTGTCTGTGGAGTAACACGATGGTTTTCTCAGTGCCATTGTCTGGAGACTCCCTCATCCATGAATGTTTGATTGATATATTTTCAAAGAAAAAAAAAAAAAAAAAAAAAAGCATTTCCCCTCCATAATTCAGAGGCATTCCTGAGGGCGCAAGGAGGAGCGACCCGGGAGGAGAGAACAGCATCCATTTGCAAATCTCCATCATTTATGGATCTCCACGCCGAGCTTTGTTCCGTATAACTCTCCCCTTGTGTATCGGTTTGTGTGCGTGTGTGTGTGAGTGTGAGTGTGTGTGTGTGTGTGTGTGTGTGTGAGAGAGAGATGAGGAAGCGTCGTGGCTCAGATTCCACATGACACGATGCCGGCTAAACGTGTGGACTGTAAAAAGCTGGCACACGGCAACTGTTGTCAAATCTCTCACCACTGCTCTGTGCTCGACCGATGTCGTGTCGGCTTGTACGCACGATACGAGAGTCGCCCAACACGCGAGTTACTTCTCGGAGTCTGACCCGACACTGCGCCGAGAGCAGACAGTTTAAAGGGGTATTATTATTTCAGGGGGAGAAGAGTAAAAAAAAAGACACAGCGTGATGTTTTAGGAGGATATGTGTCTGCAGAGCGAATGGACTCCTGCTCATATCAGAAGATATGAATTATTAAAAAAAAAAAAAAACCCCGAAGACACTTGACTCTCATTGAAACTGGAGTGAGAATTACGGATCGCGACCAGCACAAGAAACGCATGTGACCTAGTTCCTGGTATTAATATTACCTTGCATAAGATATTTATCACACAGGAAGGAGCCTTGTTACACCGATCCTTAGCTGTGAATGAGCAGATAATAACAGTTGTGTTCATGTTCACAGTGCTCGCATGAAGCCGAGAACTTGTAATGATGTAAATTTGCACTCCAGTCTCGGTAAACGGGCTCCATTACTGCTTTGAAAGACCCGTTTGGAGTTCAGCGTCTTGCTTAAGGAGACTTGGACACATCGACGGGGACTGAGAGACATTCCAATCCACCGACTGGACCACAGTTACATTAAGCAATTCTTTGATAAACAGAACAACAAAAGAAACTGGTGGGCCAATATAAAAATCCAACTGCTTTGATTCATATTTATTTATGGGAATTGTCTGCATTTATTGTCCAGATAGTGAAAATATAGTTTAATTGTGATACTGCTGAAGCGATACCTTCAAAAGATTATCGTCCAATTGAATTCTGCAGTATAATCTCAGGATTTTTCATTACACAAGTCCAAATTTTGCCACTGTGGCACATTTTTAACTTTTGCTTGATATGTATTAATGTGTCTAATACAAATATATACTAACGTATATAAGATAACATGTACACAGATCTCTTGGCCCAGTCTCTTGAGTGGGCCAGACAGGTGAAATAGTGAAATAATAACTTTGACATGTGAAATTTATGTATAAGACTATACGTGATGAAGATGTCTGTTCTGCCCTCCTCTCCCGGGAACAACGGAAACTAAAATGTCCGAACTGGTGTCCTGGTATTCTTTATTACTTCGGCTCGATGAATTCGCGTTTGTGTTTTTAAGGTTTTTACATTTAATGAATATAGTTTAAACTTTGATGGCGCTATATTCTAATTTGCTTTAAAATCTGCATTTTATCTTTTAAATTTGCTTTGAATGAAATCTGCACTCTCTAACTATTGTATTCTGTTAATTATGTCAAACCACTTTTATACGTTTTAAATCTAATGATGTGACGTGTGCTGGGGCCCTCTTGGCCAAGTTAACCTTGTAAAAGAGATATTGATCCCAATGGTTTTATTTTCTTTGTTAAATAAAGGTTAAGTTAAAAAAAAAAAGAAATCTATAGTTTCATAAAAATGAAATGACTACAGAAAATGACTACGACCTCAACATAAAGCCAAAGAGTCCAGTTTGATAGCAACAAGGTACTGATCTCTCGGCTCAGGTCTCAGTTTTTAATATGTTTAAGTACGAAAAGTAACGTGTGAAAAAAAGTAAAGTTTCCTGCAATATCAGCCCGACACCTTCTGAAGTGGTTTTCGTCATCTCACTGGACAGGAAGCGAAAACACGTCACCCTTCCAGCTGTCACATCTACATCAGCAGGGCTCTTAATGGCTTTACCTTGTCCTATTGAGGCGGACCGCTGTGGTGTTGGTGTGGGCTGCTGTCAGGCCGACCGAGTGGCCGGCTGTCCCCGGGGCTCGACTGTCCAGCCAGCTCATTGTTCCATTTCAGATTTCTGCGTCTAAATACAAACACATGCACACCTGCGAGAACTCCCACAGCTCACAACGCCTGTCCGCTGCATCTACATGAGGTATACATAGACGACACAGATGGAGGTAGGGTGAGCTGCTATTTGTCTTTCTGTGCCACGTTGGACTTATACAACACTGCGTCTCAGATTCAAACTTTGTACTTTTTCCCCTTTCATGGGACGACTCAGTTGAGACAGTGCATGTTAGCTGGGACAAGAAGTATATAAATCAAAAAATCTGTTCAAATGTGTACGCAGGCTTTGAAGGCCTCCAGCATTCCCTGAGAGGAACATCAAGCGGGTGCCAGGAGTGAAACAAAACCCAAGACTAACTGAAAAAGAAGGGGGAGGAAAAAAAAAAAAAAAACAAGGCTACTACGACTACAACTGAGAGCAAGACAGAGTGGCGTGACATTGATTGATGTCTGAGCGCTCTCCCTGATTCGCTGATTAAACCCATCAATCTATATGCAGAAGAGGTGTCCAATGCAAATAGGCCCAATCAGGCAGGACAAAATGGTTTTGTCAGAAAGTTATGGAAATGGGAGCGCGCCTACCGGCGGAGGTACGGCCGAGAGAACGCGGGGAGCAGGCGGGGATCCGACGCTGGTGATGCTCCAAATTAGGAGATTACATGCTCACCGCTCCCCTCCGTTTGGTCCTGCACAGACGGCCAAATTGCTCTGCCATTCTTTCTTTTCTTCGCCGAGCGGTCAAAGCGCACAATGCGGCAGCACCGGGATCGCCTCGGCGCCTGCAGGAAGGCGGGTGGTGGGGTGGGTGGGGATGGGGGATGGGGGGGGGGGGTTTACCTCTGGAATTAGGAGGTCGTCGGCAGTTATTCTTTGACAGATAAGCAGAGTTACGACACACATGTGACCTTTCCTATTCAGGCACATAAGCGAAAAGGCCTTGTGTTTGTCTCCTGGAACAGATTTTTGTAATGTTGAGGCACAGCAGCGGAGCTCCCACACCACCTGAGCTGCATGACCTGCCAGCAGCTCATTTGAATAAAAGTGGAAAGAGAGAAAAAAAATAAATAAAGGGAAAAAAAAAAAAAAAAAAAAGCACATTTGTTGGTGGAGAAAATGCATTTCTCTTAAGACAAGAGGGGAGGGAGTGAAAAAAAAGAAAAGAAAAAGAAGAATCACCTCTGAAGACACCAAGCCGTTAATTCCAGATGGGTCCTTTTTTAAAAATATTTATTTATTTCCATACTTATTTATTTATTTTTCTCTCCACTTGTCTTCTTTTGTTGCCCTTGTCTGCGAAGCCTGACCATTTCAATATCTCAGCCTATCTAATAACAGTCATTCCTCTGTGGATTCTCTGTCTCATCTCACTTCCTTGGCCCCTGTGTGTGTGTGTGTGTGTGTGTGTGTGTGTGTGTGTGTGTGTGTGTGTGTGTGTGTGTGTGTGTGTGTGTGTGTGTGTGTGTGTGTGTGTGTGTGTGTGTGTGTGTAGTGGCCTTTCTCTCTCTCTCCCTCTCTCGTTCTCTCTCTCTCTCTCTCTCCCCCTCCAGCCAACTGCGATCTGAATCAGTTTAATTAAGTAACAAATTCTGTTGGCATAGTAACAGCCCAGCTAATTTATCATGGGAAATAGTGTGTGAGACACGCGGGTTGCTCGGCAACGGCCAATGGCGGCGCGAGATGTGGCAGTGACAAATTGCACGGGATGCAGATGCGTGTGACGGCGAGTTGCTGCTTTTGAGTGGCGGCGTCGGGGAAAAAGGTGTGTGGGGGTATGTAGCCTGTGTCTGAGGATGTTTTTTTTTTTTTTAACTCGTGCAGAAGCATCCACGTCCAAACGATTAATCCAAAGTTTGGAAAGATTTACGTTTGACTTTTTTTTTTCTCTGAAACCAACCCCTGTGATTTCATCTTTTATATTGTTTTCATATGTATTTAATTATTTATTTTAAGTGTTTTTCCAAATGTCTGACAATTACATCCAATTAAAAAAAACATTTTTACCACAAACATACAACTTTTCAACACAGAAAAGAATCATTAAATTAGCTGCTCCAAATAATAAATAAATAAATGGATCAAACATCTCACAATTCAGAGAATTATCATTCAAAAATCCAAGAGAAAGATGCTTCAGAGTTCCAATAATACTTTCAAAAACTGAGAACTCCAATCATGATGTATTTACAACATTATCAGTGTGTTGAAAAATGCATTCTGGGCATTTTTACCCCCGAGATGAGTAATTTCTATTAATTAAAATGCATCTAGAAGTGTTAGCTTTAAACATTTGCTTCCCCCAAAAAGTCCATCACCATCATGTTTGCAATCTCAAGTTACTGGTTTTGGCTTTAAACACATCTAAAATGATCATTTGCTAAAACGCTTGCCGCAGTTGCGACAAAATTAGCACGATTACACTTACTATTTCTGTTACTCAACGTTCCAAAGTTTTTAAATCCACTTTTGTTTTAATATGTTAGCGACGCTTGCCATGTTTTGTTTTGCTGTATCTGCCACATTATGTTTACCACACTCACTGCTCTGGTGCATCACATATGTGACTTTGTTTACTTATGTCATGTTTGCCACTAGCAGGGAAGTAAATTTACTATATTTGTTACATTACAACGTTTAACATTCATTTCTTACTTTATAGTGGATGTCTGGGCTCTAAATACAAATGCGTTATGTTAGTTGTGGTACTACATGTACTAATACTCATGCTTGATTACTACATTTGGCATGTTGTCCACACATCATGTTTCTTGCAATTCATTATTCTTCCATTTCCAGTCATTTCTTCATGCTATTTTTGCTATTCTAACGATATCAAGTTGGTTTTTCTCCGTAAAATCATCAAATCCTCAGCAAAGTTTTGTGCGTTTTTATCACTATTTTGTTACTTTTAGGACTTTTACACATCTGATCCACAGTGCCATATCTAAGACTCTTATCCGTATACATCACAGCTTCAACTGATTATTAGTTTTTCCTTTTTTTGGTAAGAAAAGATCTTTCAGACAGCATCTGTTTGTGCCAGAAGATGTAAAAGCTTTCCTGAACTGGCTATAGGTTGACTCCCTGCTGTGTTACAGCAATCAGTGACAGAACAGCGGCAACACTGACATTTATTCATAAGAAAATGTCACTGATTATTACCTTAAAAGTTGCTGCAAATGCGTCTCTTGAGCCACAGCGATAACAACTCTCGGGCAGAGACGGGCGCACGGCTGGTGGAGCCTTAAGTGAAAGCCCTCGGTAACAGCGGAGGGTTTGAATGAACCCCTTTCCTCTCTGATATTTGTGTGTATGGAGGTTAAGTGTTGGGTTAAGCCTTTTCTGGAGCTCTGTTTCAGTGGAGCAGCTGGCTTAATACAAGAAAGTTCACATGAGTTTCTTTGTTTCCAGCTAATTTTCTGCTTTTGTGAGGAAAGAAGAGACGTGAACTCCGCCATGTGTGTCAGATTCTCTTAACCATTAAAACCCACGTTGCACTGCTTATGCTGAATTATGAATGGAGGAGGCCTGATACCGGCTGATTTCTTTTTTTTTTTTTGCTGTCAGCACAGTATAAGAGTTTGAAATAGACAGATCCAACAAAGAAGAAACAGTTTAGCAAAAGTGTAGTCAAGCTGTTGTTTAATTGTATTGACTTGTGTGGTATTCTAACAAGTCAGAACTGGGGGTAAAGGATAAATCTAAACTTTGGTTTGACATGTTCTTGTGCGATCTCGTGTTCGGACTCATAATTTTTTTTTTTTTTTACATTTTTGAAATGAACCAAATATAGTATTTTCCAAATAAATGCCACCAAAAATCCTAAATCATGGATATCAATGCAAATGTACGACGATTCACCCTATATATGTATATATCACTTCCTGCACAAGGCCCAATGTTGAACAATATA
This sequence comes from Blennius ocellaris, assembly GCF_963422515.1. Taxonomy (NCBI): domain Eukaryota; kingdom Metazoa; phylum Chordata; class Actinopteri; order Blenniiformes; family Blenniidae; genus Blennius; species Blennius ocellaris. The sequence continues at coordinate 3,065,940 of NC_137666.1, forward strand.
TCAGATGAACTCAAGGCAACTCCTCTCCTCCGTCAGATTTATATGCAGAGATGTGCTGTGATCCGAACTCACAGGAGATCCACTTCCCTCGCTGCAACTATAACTTATCTGATTGATAGCCGCGGCCTGATTCGGGATGAATTATCATCGGTAAGTTACACTTCTGTCCAGCTGTGAACTTAATGTAGAGTTCAAGTGTCACTCACTGAAAAAAAGAAGCTGTTTCAAGGTAAATTTGGCCTGTATTGTGATCACAAAGTTAAGTGTGGCAGTCAGAATGAACAGTGGGTGTTGTAGTCCAACTGGAAGTTGACCAAAAGTTAGACGTCAAAGTTTTTTAACACTGCGTTAACTTTTAAGGAATTTCTTGAGTGAAAAACCTTAAAAGGCACTGCTAATAATTGTTGAGGATTAAAGCCACATAACCAATATAGGTTGCGAATCTCTTGGCGTCATTCGTGCCCAAAGTCAGCAAAAATGCAAGTTTTTCATAATGGCTGGAACTTTTCGAAAATGCTCCGACTCCATTTTCATGGAAACGGGAGGAAACGTTTTGAAAATGCTGCTACTGAGCATGCGTACCATAGTACATAGTTCTTCACCTCGATTAACAATAACAAAAATGGCGGCTGACTCCCAGTCCATATTCTTCTGGGACTTTGCTCATCATCAATAAAGTTGTAAAAAAGGTGACTTATGTATCACAGACTTAATTTGTTTTCTTTCCATCTTTTGCAGTGTCATCATTACTGACTAAAACCCAACATGTCAACAGCACTGGTCTGCATGTCATAGTATTACACGGTGTACTTTCCTCCCTTAGTAGCCTGGTGACCATCTTCACTCCTGATCTCAAGACGTCACTTTCACTACTGCTTCACAACTGGAATGCAAAGAAGTGCAATCTACAACATCAATAACAGTAAACTTGGCCAACGACAAAGTCCGAACTCAACAAATGTGTCACATCGACCCAGATATGCATTTTTAGACGGCCGTGATAAAAATCTTAGCTGCGGCGTATTCGACCTTTGCGTTTTGTAACATCCGATATTTATGCGTATATTTGATTGCCACGGAGTCGCGGCGGCCATCATTCGCAGTTTACAGCCATCACAATCTATTTCCGTGCTCACACCACATCTAAAGGAGCCTGAATATCACCGCCATTTACTGTAATGTCAAGACACAAATTTCAGAGAGGAAAGTACAAATCTGACAGGATTCCAGTTGCTAACGGCTCCAGTCCTTCATGACGATTGTCATTGCGAGTGTGCGTGGGCCGTTTCCATTTGCCACGAAGATGTTTGGTGTAATGCGTATCCTTGATGTGTTGTCTCTCTTCAGTGCACAGTCCCATCATAAACCGGGGGAGCCCCCACACCCCCCCCCCCCCCTACGATTGGCGCACCCACCGGACTATGTGGTTACATGATGAAAGTTATTCATCACATTTGAATTATTCTAATCAATTTGCTGTCAGGCTAACTGCTGCGGCCGTTACAGTGACACTGCCGTCAAGCACCGTTTGGTTGCAGCTCAGCGCTGCCCATGAAATTTATACTTTCCATAAGTACTCATAAAACCTTCACAGCATGACTGAGCGGGGAGAGTCACCCCCACCCTGACAGCGTCGCCCGCCCAGACATCCTCGTCAAGAAGACAGCTGCAGACAACAAAGTCACTCACAGACAAATAGACAAGATTATATACGGGTGCTCTGCAATATAGCAGCAAAAAAAAAAACAACACACAAAAAAAAAACCCAGCTTGCAAACACAATGAAGAGCACTCGGTGTCATTTTTCTCTTTCACAAACTTACAAGCAAAGACACTTAAGAGCGAGCCGGCGAAGGATCTCAGTCGGTGATTGCAATGTGACACGAGACGACTCCTCGCACAGGACTGAAGTCATAACTGCTGAGAGCATCCGCTACCCTCACTTCCTATATATAAAACTGCTTTAAACTGAAACAACAAGCCAGTCAATCCCGTCCTAAAAGCTGTTATCGCCCAGAGACTATGGAAAACTGTGGCTTCAAAGGCGACAGAAGTTCAGCGAGAAATACAAGCTAGAGATCAACCTCTTTCCTTTTTTTCACTAACCGGTCGTACGTCAGGCGAAGGGTCCACTCGTCATGGCCACTAAAAGTTTTTTGCGAGATCAAACCCCAAAAAAATGGAGCCTCAGTAACTGACAGAACTTATCGGGAAAAAATTTAATCTCTTTATAGTTTTGTAATTGTACATCATATATAGGTAACTGAGCAAAATAATTGATAAATATACAAAAGAGCCAGCTCTCACAAATGCTGCTATAAATAAATAAATAAATAAATAAATAAATAAATAAATAAATAAATAAATAAATAAATAAATAAATAAATAAATAAATAAATAAATGCACACATAAGATATTTGCCAATACATTTCAATGGTGCAGCCTCCATGCAAAAAAGTGAATTAGTCCGTTTTTCTGACCTAAAATGGCAATTTAAGCACAAAGATACACAAATATCACAGAAATATCAGTGTTTATTATTTTGATCTTGAAGTCCAGAGAGCTTCACGCAGTACAGGTCTTCCACTTCACAGATCTTAACACCGTTAACCCACCAGTCAGTCGTTTGACCTGCGAGTTTGTAAAGCACAACAAAAGAAACCGAAGCAACATTATATGGAAAAACGATTATCTTTTAAATTTGAATCTCATTTCTAGAAATGGTCCTTTAGGACGCTTTCTGTCGTTTTGTGGCTCCAATATTTCTATTAACTGCTCTTATTTAATTATTGGTATACATAGTATATTAGTGTTGTTAAAAAATGTTTGCTGATCAAGAAAGATTCACCTTATAAAGGTCTGTAAAACTCTACGACACGTTAGAATAGCAAGAGCAGGGACTCCTCGTATTCCAGCCCCTCTCTTAAAACCTGATGTGCTTGACGTTTAACATCAAACAATTCCTGTTTTGTTCTCATAAATCAAAAGATTTGCCTTTATATTTTGGCTTTACAACTCGACTCAAAATAAAGAGCAGTTGACAGGCGACAGAAAGCAGGCAGGGCGGTCCTACTTTCATCCAAAACAAAAAGCTGTAACCTCCCCGAAAGGTGAAATAAGATTGTCACTCTGCTGCCTCCGCCTATTCTTGATGAGCTTGGGAATAAATATGCAAAAAAGGAGGCATTGCAGTGGGGGGAAAAAAAAGAGAGAGTGAAGGGGGGGGGGGGTGGTGGAGGAAAAAGAGGCAATCAAGGATAGCCGCGGTCCCTGGCTGGACTATAAATCTCTGTCTGTTTCAATCGCCGCTGTGGCCGAAACGGTGTAAAATTCGAGTGGGGATGTCATCAATTTCTGTTAGCGCCTCTGTCCCTTTCTGTGCCGGTCGGCGGGCAGCGGTGATGGATTGATTTTGTCACTTGTGCTCGGTTCACAGTATGTTAACATGGAAGGGCAGAGTTGGGTTATGGAGAGAGGGTTATTAGTGGCTTGACTGTGACTGGACTTTTCTCTCTCTCTCTCTCTCTCTCTCTCTTTCTTTCTCTCTCTCTTTCTCCCATCATGCAAAGGTCCCTCGGTCTGCCTCCCGTCTCTGTCACTCTGCCTTATTCTCAACGTAGCCCGCTCTCCTCATTCATCACACCTCATTGCGTCCCACATCTGCATCCACTTTATCTCTGCATACCTCCACCTATCCCCCCCCCTCCCCCCCCCCCTCCCCCTTATCTCCGCTTGCTTCTGCCTATCTCCACCAACTGTCATCCTATTTCTCTCCCTTCACCTACATGTGTCAACCTATTCATACCGCATCTATCTGATAGGGCTTATCTCCGCCCATCTCCCGTGCCTAATCTCTCTCCCTCCCTCCTATACGTTTGGCCAAAATTCACTTTCGCGCACGTTTTTTTTTTACGGAACATTCGTGAAACGTGGAATCTCGACATATTTTAGTCTCGACATGGCTCCCCAGCGCTTTCCAACTTCCTCTATCAATATTTGTTGTTGCAAGTCTTGCATTTGTTGTCCAAATACACAATCCGCCCCGCAAAAAAAAGTTAAACCTGGGAAAAACACACTTTCAGGATGGATCTGAACACAGTGGAAACTTTCAGAAGGATTTCATGTGTTCAGTTTTCACTGTAATCATTTAATGGCCGACCATTTTTTTTTTTTTTTAATGTGCACACAACAGCTAGATAATCCCAACTATAAGTGGTGATATTGTAACGAACTTCAAAACATTCTTTTACTTATAGATAGAAGATGTATTTGTGCTTCGGGCTGTAAAATGGTACCGAGCCTTCAGGTTCATTTAGAAGAAGTTCAATGCTGTTCCACTTCAATGTTTACTGTGGAAGTAACAAATGAGGATTCTAGTACTTCAATACATTTGTGTATTGACAAATATGGTCGTGACTCCCAGTCCACATTCTCCTGGGACTTGATAGATTTAAAGTTGAGAGTGATCCGGCATAGCAATCCAACGGACATCGTTTTCAATACGTCACCATGTAAAAGCTGAACTTTTCTAAAACGAAAGCGTTTTCACTTTAAATATGTAAATGGGGCCTTTTAAAAGTTACAAGATAGCCGTTAATTAATTTATTTTGGGGGGTGGGAGAGTCAGTGGGAGGAAAACGCAGTGCCCAGACAAACCTCTCACACGTCCAGGGAGAATATGGAAACTCTTGACAGAAAGCTTATCACTACAATACCAAATCATCAAAAAAAAAAAAAGAAATTAGGTTACATGGAAATGATAATTATCCTCTTTCTCCATGAAAAAAAGTCCCGTGAGTTTCCACTAATTACCTTATCCTTAAATTTTAGACTTTATCACTTCATTAAGTTATGTAAGTTTTTTTTTTTTTTTTCCAGATACAATTACTCCTGTAAAAACATAGCTAATTTGTTTCATGGCAGGGAACAGATTTTATGCTATAGCCAGTGGTGAGGAAGAGGAGGTCCGTTGGTATGCAAAACAATGAGGTGAGTCAATTAAGCACCACAAACGGAAGCACGGACCATTAAACTGCGAATTGCTATTGTTTAAGTAGCGCAACGGCTAATAAGCTATTAGACATTTTCTTTTAAAACTGGTCGAGTGTATAGATATTACCAATAATTTGCTCAAGCTGCTGTTAGATGAAGGGTACAAACTGTAGAAGGGTATGGAAGCAGGTGTGGGTAAACACACAGATCCAGTCATGTTGGATGTCCTTTTACAGCCGGTTTCAGAATGCCTCCATCAACCCTCATTACACAGATAGCAGGTGTGCAAATAATGCATCGACATATAAGCTAATAAATACCAGTAAATAATACAAAACGACCAAGCCGACACGTTGGCCTGCGACAGTATTGTTAGCATATACTTCAGTGTTAGAAGTCACTCTGATCGTGATGTCGAACTCACTGCAAGAACGGCTTTGATCGCAACTTGTTTTCATAACATTTTATTGTCATGGAAAAAAAAAACAAAAACAGCCTGACACCAGCAGCCAAATTGACTCAGAGCGACAAGACTCCGAAGGCGTTAGAATAAGTGACAATACAAACAGGCCTCATTGCCCCCACTGGTGCCGTTTGCTGAGAAAGACGAGAATCCCCACCGGCGGCGATGGAGAGGGGGGCCCTCGGCTCTCAGTCCGAGTTTCCTGTGTGTCAGTTATAAAGACGCGCTGACAAAATGAAATCAACGATATTCAACCAAGCAACGGAAATGCAGTCAGTCAAGATTGATTGGGCCACAAGGTGGAGAAAGAATCTCCGGGTGGCCACGCCCTCTGCCTCACTGTCTGTGCTCCGTCGACTTATACACGTATACATGTTTTACCATTGGCGGGAGTTCACGGTTCTGTCTGGCTCATGGGAATCTTCTCTGACTCTTGAACTGTCATGACTGTAGACATGTAAACCTTTTAAATGCCATTGCTGGATTGTACATTGATTGCACCGCGGTTTTTTATAAGAATAGATGAATGCGAGTTCTCTTATTTCACATGAGCCTTCAAACACCACGAGGATGAATTTGTTGTAAGACTAAACAGGCGGCAGAAACATGCCTTGACAAGCATCAAACTCAGAATTCCACATCTTTCTGCAGATTTAGATGGCCATTGAAAAACCCCAAAGTTTTTTTGTTGTATTTTTTTTGTCACCATTTTTTTTGCAGTATTTCATATCAGGAGGCATCATTAAAAATGGCACTGTTGAAATGTGAATGTGTTTAAACTCAATTTTCATATATTTATATAACATCTGTTAAATCATTTCTAAATTACAACACTGTGGCTTTACTGGATGTATCATCATTAGATCAAATTGAACATGTTGCACCTTGGGGTCAATGCTGAGGGTTTAACATTACTTGGTGGGGGTTAAGAGCTTATTGCTTTTTCGACTTTGTTGGCACGACGCCTGATCCTTTTGGAGTGTAAAGATGCTGCCCCGCCCACGGTGTCACGTCAGCTTAAAGATGTGCTATTCCATCTCAAACCGGAGAAAATCCAATTCATATTGGGAGGTTCAGACAAGAAATTTTACCAGATGTGGAGGCCCTTCCCGAACTCTTTTGATCAACTCGGGTGCAAGAATGATTGTGTTATACACTTTATCCCGCTTGACGAAAGGTCTATCTTCTCTGTATTTATAACTTCATTTTATTCCTGTAATCGTTTTGTTTTTTGTGACTTTCTCCAGGCGAAACTTTAATAAACATATTAAACACGAACACGTTGCCCCTGAACCGACATGAGCCTGAAACCTAACTCTTTGATTCTGGCGTAGATCGCCAGTAAGAGCGATCAGACCGAGAGCTGGAGTCTGCTGTTCAGGTAAGGCCTCCAAAAAGTCAAACTTTTAACAATTCATCCACAGCAGGATCCCCACTGTGATTCTCTTCATTCCTCCTCATTTTTCTGTGACTGAACTGACAACATGCAGGGCTTTTCAACATATTGCCACATTACTTCTAACACCAAACTGCATTGTGAGTGTCTGTGGTAAATGTCAGTATTAGGGCAGGGGTGTTGTAAGTCAAGGCAGATGCCGTGGCGGCGGCAGTGGTATATTTCACCGATACTGATCTCATGCTTTCTGACAGTAATGGTACTTATGGTAATGTCCTCTGTGAACCAGACATGGCCCTGTGCGCCAGCAGACGCGGCACACGGCTCTCCGACACCACTCTGATTTAACGCCGTCGAAGTTAAAGGCCTGCACTACAGGATATTGAGATTTTAAATTTAAAATTCGACAGTGCTGTCAATGGCACATTCCTGAGACGTCATTCAAAGGAATCCTCCAGATCACACTCAGGTAAATCTATGAGTTGCTTCACTGAAACGGATCGGGAGCAACTCTAACCTTGTTTTATTGAGGTCCAACATCCATCTAAATGTATAGAACCTGGGTGTTAGTAAGTATGGAAAATCGTAGCTATACATACGATACCCCCCTTATGGATTTATAGCCATATCTAAAACTTTTGTTAAAATAAATCCGCCCGTTAATTCACTATACATAGTCGTGAAGGACAGGAAACACCTCAAGACAGTTTGATCAATGTGAGTGATTAGCTTTGTGATGGATTGCAATCACCAAAAACTGAAGATAATGTACCTTTGTATTGTGTAAGATGGCTCGAATAAGTCAAAGAATCATAAGAACAATTCACAAAGGCCTCAATCTGGAGGAAAGTCATAATTACATCATGGATCCGGCAAAAGCATTGGTCACCATCTCAAAATCTGTATCCTAGGAGTACATGCCAGTGACTGTCGCCTCAGGAGTGATGCAAAGATCTTCTCAAAGCAGGTTGTGGCTGACTGTTAAAGCCGCTCAGAGGGAAATCACACACCTCCACCAAAACCTTAGCTGTCCATAGTAGAGTCAAGTCAAAGTGCATAAATCTTACTTGGGAGGCGTGCCAAGGCAAATTCCTTCGCTTTCTGTTCCAAAAGAGTATCAGAATCAAATGACCACGGGAAATACCAGCAATGACCAGAAAGTATGAGAGACGAATCACAACCGTCACAGTAAGAAGTGCAAATGGATCTACACGTTAACCTGTGTTGCCAGATATGGTGGGTTTCCCCCAGTTGGTGAGCCAAATTCTCTTACCTTTTACATTACACAACCGTTTTACGGTTTTAACATGATTCCTACACGGGCTGACATTTTGGCTGGTTTTTATTGCGGTCTGTGGGTTCTACCTCGTTTCAGGCTGAAAACAGTGAGTCACATCTGGCAACCCTGGTTCTCACCGGCGTTTCATGCATAAATAGAGTGCTTGGCGTGACTTCACGTTTGTCTTCTGCACTCTGCGGCCCCGAAACTGTCCAGTCTGATCACGTTCACACGGCCGGTCGTGTTTGAAATGATCACGCAAAAAATCGGATCTCGTCAAAAAACTTTGATTGAGCATCAAGACCTGGCGGTGTGACACTCGTTTCCCAAAGAGAAGTCACATGACGTTTTATCCAGTTATCCCAGGTAGTCACATGCAAAAAGTAGGTGATGTGAATACGTTTGCATGCATGATGTGTAGGCGTCACTTGTCCAGTTTAATATGCGAAAAGAAAATATTTTCTTATCTTATTCGGTTGCAATTTTACTGAAGGGTTGAATAAGATTAGTTCTTTTGCTTTTCAGTCCCTGGTGACGTCCCTGACCAGCAGATGTCAGTGTGCCGAGTGAGGGGGCGAACGACAATAAAACAAATGGCACCTTGTGTCCTCACCGTCGTATTTCCTTTGCCCTTCCTTTCCCCGTGAAACAACAACTTTGTGAAAGCCTGACAGCGAGCGAGAGGGAGTGGAACTGCATTCTTAATTCAACTTTCCTTGGAGTACCTTCCCCGAGTCCCTCGCCCAACAACATCCATCTCTCCTCATCAGCCAAAGCCAGACAGACACCTCCCCTTCCTCGCGCACTTTCTTCTCTCTGTTTTTGAATATGTGTTTTCTGTTTATTATTAGCTGACTCGGTGCTTCATCATCCCGTGAAAATTCATATCTGCTGAACATAAGGGGCAGAAACAGTGGGGAATCAATCTTTTGTGCTTGGGCAGATAAACACAAGACACAATCAGAGGAGGGGGGGGGGGGGGGTGGGGGGTGAGAAAAGACAGAGGGAGGGAGAAGGGGAACAGAGGAGAGGGCCTCATCCCCTCATCTCGGCCGTGATGGATAGAGGGAGTAAAAGTGTCGGGACGGTATTATGTAAATTAAGGAGGCATCCTCGCACGGCCTTGATGATTATGGAAAGATGTGAATGATGTTTGTGGGTCCCCAGGCGCTCCGCCGGGGCCTTGTTATTCGCCTTCTTTCCAACTGCCCCTGGAGTGAATTCAGCGTGACCCCCTGGACACCCATCCTCCCCCAGCTCCTCCCCCAACTAACACGGCGTGCCCATTCACCGCCCTACCCTGAACAAGAGAGGAGGGAAGGGGGGGAAAAAAAAGGGAAATAAGTCACAACAAGACATCTGTTTCATTTACTTAACAAATTATCTGTCAGGGAATGTGCCCCCAGTGCCTCTAATAGGCAGCCGGGAGGTGGACAGGGACTTGTAAGCGACAGGGGTGGACGCTGACTGAAGAAGAGGCAGCAGGAGGAGGCTGGGTTGAGGGCATCTGCAGTCCCCGTCCTGGTCTTCCTCGTGGTCCCCCCCCTTCCTCCCCCCGCCCTCTTCATCTGTTAGCTGCAGCTTCCCCGAGGTGTATGAAGAAGTGACAAAGCTGTAAAGTGATAGAGTGTGACACTTTTATATCACTGAATGTGTGTTTCTTCTTCTTGTCAGTGATTCGAATTCCACAGCAGTGATTCAACCTTTGGCAAATTCTGAGCTGTTTTTTTTTTCCATTTGTTCTCGTGCGATTTCAGCATCTGGAAAATTCTTTTATGGGGAAAAGCAATTTGGCGGGGAGGAAACGACGTGTTTTACATTTCCTTTTTTGTTTTGGAATAATTCCGCATTTTACTCTATTTTCAGCTTTTGCGGTGATATTGACATGGCATGTCAGTGGACGCCTCTGCTGAGGCCGGTGGCTGCAGGGCGAGCACAGACGCACTCACAGCTTCACCAGCTGGAAGTCCTGCAGCCACGCTGTTACAGGAGGATGACCTAAAAAGGTACAAAACAGCATCAACTGCTGGTTGAAGGCCTCAGAATAAAACTTCACAGTTCGATTCCTTACGGGTTCAGTTCAAGGCTCCGCTGTCAATCGAGTGGGAATCGTTGGAACTTCTTCACTTTATAATGTAAATAACCTTTATTTGTTTATCTTTCCAACACAAGATGAGCCAAACTCATTGAAAACAGTTAACATTCCAGCTACTGATTTGGTCACTTGAAAGTCATGATGTGAATGATGCCATTTGTACAGAATTATCTGAAAACATCAGAATCAGGTCAACTGGACGTAATAGATCTTGGAATACATTTCACCTCTTGTCCAATCAATTATACTGTTCTCTTGACTGTACCGACTATTTAATCTTATTCACCTGCTTTAAGATCCCCATCTGGACGAATGTGAATATGCATATTTTGAAGAATTTAGACTTGAAGTGCTACTTCTCAAATCTTTTTTCGAGACGCCTTCTTTTATGTCAAAAATCGTTTACATATTGCGTGATCTTTGATTATTGAAGCCTGATCATCACTCTTAGAGATGCTATGAACAATAATACTGAGCGATCAAAATCTCTTTCTACATATGCTTTTCATAAACTTTGTCCAAGACTGGTGCATGAATTATTTCACCCAATAAAAAAAAACCAGAACACAGCTTGGCAGACGTGTTGTGAGACGCAAAGATGTGTTGGCGCGTTAAGGCTCCAGAAACAAGTAACTTCATAACACGCTGACAAAGGTGAAGGATGAAAGCTGGAATAACATCGAGCAGACAATGCAACAGACACAGAAAAACAAACAACTCAACACGGACTTACAGCCACGTGGATGAGCCTCGGAGGCTGCAGGAATGTGTAAATCAACCACGCCGGCGCGCTGGGTTTTGTCCTCCCGCCTCACGCGTTACCTGCGTTATGAATCGTCAGGGGAGGAATATACAGAAGGGCTATTTTGCATTTTTTTGGCAGTCTATCTCAGTCCTCAAAATTTCCTTTACGATAACGAAAAACCATTAGCTGCTGTCAAACAGCCACGAAGAGAGATTATTTTTTTTATTGAAATAAGATTAAAATGATAAGTTTGACTGAGGGTTCCACCTGATAAAATATTTCAGCTCATAAGCGCAGTGTGGGCACAGGGATTAGAAGAGGGAAGGGGAGAGGGGTGGGGTTGGGATAAAACACAGGGAAAGAAGGAGACACGGGGAGAGGGAGAAATTCATAATGTATAATAAAACAAAAGGTGTCATGGGAAATAACAGTGATATTAAAATTAGAGTAAGGTGGGATCTATATGAAAAATGCAGATTTGAAAATGTAAATGATGATGAAGGAGATGAGAGCAGATGTGGAGCTGTGATAGTGGCGTGCGAGAAAAGGGGAGATGCTCGGGGGGCCTCGGAGAGATGCCTTTTGTCAGAACGTCACTGTGAAGAAGAGCTCGGTGAAGAACAGCCACAACTAACAAAGAGGCGGAGAGGTCAAACCGTGTGGAGGGCTGGGGCCACGAAAGTCAGTGGATTTTATGGCAATAAGTAGAATTTTCTCAAGAAAACATGACTGCATCTGCATATTCCATTTGCTTATTAATTGTAACTGTGGCTGCAGAAACAAGTAGTTGTTCAGTAATGGTGCAAAAGAGTGCTGAAAACTGTAGAATGGAGATTGTAACCAGCTGCTAGAGGCCTTTGACCCCAACTGCTCAGCTTCATTGATCAAACACAAACCGAATGTTCACTTTTTGAATATTTCAGTCAAGCATGAAGCACCAGCATGTAGCCTGTGGTCAAACAACACATTTTGTAGTTGTGTCTCAAGTTGCAGGTGTTTCAGTTCCCATAAAGACAACAACTCTTTCATGTTTACACCGCAACATTTTGAAAATGATGTCCATTTACCTGGAAGCGTCAGAAATTCGTAAAATGACGCAGTTTCCATGAAGGGCCACAAGTGGGTGCTGTTGCTTGGTTTTTGTAATGAACGCGCATGCATGCCGGAAAAAAAAGTCATGCCACTCTGGAGGATGCTATTGTTGTTATCGTTCATCTTCTGCACATGTGCAGAGGAAATATTATGCACGGTAGCAGAATTTCAGAAAAACTGTGTTTTCGCCCCATTTCCCTGGAGACCGAGTCAGAGCATTGTCAAAAAGTTGCATTTTTAGAGGATCAGAGCAAAGTATTCCCTTTTTACTTTAAAATGTTGTCGTATAAACAACAATCAGATGCTTTATTTCTTCGCAAATAGAAGAACATTTTTAAATGAGTCAAAAACAAACTATAAATTATAGCTTTACAAGCTTTGCACAACAAAATCTAAGGTTTCTGAGCGTCAGTTGACCAGACGTCTATATTTGAGTGTACAGCTAAACAACCTGCGAGGTGAATGCCTCCATTTCAACCACAACCTTTTGATATTAGCCATAACCTGTAAAATATCCCTGATGAAAGCAACTCGTCGCGATACTTTTTTTTCTCATCACCTTGTCAGTCCGTAGGACACTTTGCTGGACGGAATGATTTTGTGGTTAGCAGACGGGTTAACGCTACAATGACAGCAACACCGCAGCTTGTCAGCAATTCTGACCTTGGCCCATATCGCCAGTATTGATTGACATGCAGCATTTTGCACCCTGCAAGCCTTCAGATGAATATATTATCATTCGCACAGCTGCAGATCACTTTGACCAGACCTCAGCCTGCCACCACAGGTGACCCCTCCTTCATCCCTTCCCCAGGAGCAGCACAGAGATCCCCCCCCCTCCTCCTCCTTTAGTGAGAGGGGAAGGAAGAGTAAAAGGAGCCCTTCTTTGATATGAGCCTCCCCGAGGGGCTCTCCTGCTACTAAAGAATGTTAGAAGTTCAAGTTCCAGCCACTAGCCCCTGAAAGCTGACCTGGTCTGCCACATGTCCTCTGTTACCAGCCAGCCAAGGACAAGGGCAGACAGGATCAGAAAGAGCAACCAGTCAGAACATGAAGTGGCGGCTGACAGTGGAAGTTGCGTTCAAGAGGAGTGAGATGTACGTTTCATGTCTTTCGGGAATCTCGTGACGGCAAATTGCCTATGTGACGTGCAAGTGATGAAGATATACAACATTACGATGATATATTATAAAGATGTTTTACATTGAATACAGGATCCCCTGCAGCTTTTAAGGATTTTTTTTTTTTTTTTTTACCTCTGCTAATCAGGGAATTTCCTCAGTTCAAACCCTTTTTAACACCTAGCCTTCATTAATTACCAGGAGTTCTGATCCAGCTTCCAGAAGTACAACAAAATCAGAAAAACCATTTCTTTGAGTCATCAGAACGAGCCCATGGATCCTGACGTCTACTGGTACCAGGCTTACCGACGTGTTTCATAAGAAAATCTTCGAGCAGAATCTGGCAATTATCACTTGTTCCAGCTCTGTTACTGCCCTCCAACGAGTTAATGAACCTTGTTAACCTCAATTCGGCACAAGTAGTAGTAGACGGATCGGACGGCGGCTCGGCTCTGCGATGCCACTTAGTCGACAGCGGCGGCGCAGCCATTAGCCGTGAAGCCGCAGTCAGCCCGGGCTCTTTACCACAGAGGGACTCCACACAAGTGCTCTTAACTGCTCTCCTTCTTCCAGATAAAAAAAAAAAAAAAAAAAAAGGGAATCTATTTTTTGCCCATTAGCAGTGGCATTAAGAGCTATTATTTGCCTTATAGGCGATAAGTATCCACTCCCACGTCACCCGTCATTACCGTTATTATTCGAAGTCAAACTTTAAAGGACACAAGGATGTATGACAAGCGCCGCCGCCACCGTTTGTTTGGCTGCTCCTCCGGAAGGAAAAAAATGGGGGAGAGCGGACAGAAAAGGAAGGGATGCTTAGCTGATTTAGCCTTGGCACCGAAATGGAGAGGGAAGGAAGGTGTTTGTGTGGGCAGAACAGACACTGAGGGAACAGACTTAGTGATAAGAAATCTCCTGACCTCAGGATCATTTTGAATTTTTTTTCTCTCTCTCTCTCTTTATTCACCAGAATACTTCAGCTTGACACTGCTGAAACAACCAGCCATTGTTCCTCGCTTGGTGTTCAACAGGGACGCGGCTGCGAGAAGATTTAGGATTATCGAGTTTGATATGCAGTTTCATTTGACCAAGCCACAGACAATGTCAAGGCGGGGTGTGGTAGACCAACGGTAGATGCCCTAACGATCCCCAGGAACCCTCCCAGGACTTCAAAAACACTTGAAAGAATAAATGACCCGTCTCGTTTTACCACATCCCCAATATGTGGAGATATTGCTGAATGGGCAGGAGGCTGTGGTGGGGAGCGGCTAGGATGGCACAAGAGGGGGGCTTGGCCCTCACCTGTAATGGCATATCTCAGCCTCCCTTATCGATCAGCTCTGCCCCTGAACACTCGTCTGGGCTCCGGGCCGTGGGCCGCTGGGGCGGTGGCCGTGGATCCCGTTGCCACGGTGCCCTTGGTGAAGGCCGGTGTCCAGTGACAGGAGGCAGAATGGAGTGAGTGAGAGGGAGAGGGAGAGGGAGAGGGAGAGGGAGAGGGAGAGGGAGAGGGAGAGGGAGAGGGAGAGGGAGAGGGAGAGGGAGAGGGAGAGGCAGAGCCGCACTGATGGAAGTACAGTACACACTGGATATCGTCGGTGGACCAGAGAACACACACATGTTGTGTATTCATTACCTTCCAGAGACATTGCATTGATGTGCGTCCGTTTCCTGGAGGCTTTGTCCGATTTCAAACGTCCGCGCTGTCGGCTGAGGCCGTCTCTTACCGTATTCTGACCTTAAAAACATGACGCCACCCTAAAACAACTAATTCATCTCCATTTTTTTTCCAATCAAATAAATCAAATCTAGAGACCTACAACAGTAAGAACCCCTCCCCCCAAAGAGTATCGTACTGAACATATCTTTTCGTCTTTCAATTTTTTTGGTGTCTTACTATTTTTGTTTATCTATTGCACAATCGTGAAAAATCTGAGAAGTACAGCTTCTTTAGAAACACTTTTTTTTTTTTTTTTTGTTTCAACTTCTTACAGAAGAGCATCATATCTTTTTTAGAACTGGAACTAAATCAATTTAAACATTAACGTGAATCTTGGAGGGGAAAAAAACAAAACAAAACAAAAAACCCAGAGCCTTCCAGGTTAACTCCCGATGCTGAATTTGCACACATGCGGAGCAGGCCGATGCGAAGGTGCGTTCGCTTCAATCATCAAAACAAAAGCAGAAGTACCAGACAAAAAAAACAAAAAAAAAAAAACAACTCACACTTGCACCAGCACACACCCACCCACCCTGGAGGATTGAGGGTAGCATCTTTTTCAGAGAATCGGGATATCTGTACACGAGCGCATGCATACAAATGCGCGGGGTGTCTGCTCCCTGCAGTAGTGCTGTGTAAATCCTCAGTGTCTGCCTGTACTCCCTGGTGACCCCGTCTTGTCGCTCCTCACTTCTTTTTTCCTTTTTTTTTTTTTTTCCCTTTTTGACACATCAGATGAATAAGAGGGTGGAATTGGTGGGAGGAGGTGGAGGCAAGCCAGTCATCCTATCGGGCGCCGCGTTTCGCACTCGGTTAACACCTCGCTGGAGAAACAGGATGCCAGGCTTGGACGCACCAACCCCCCACCCACCCCTACCCACCCACCCCACCG
This sequence comes from Blennius ocellaris, assembly GCF_963422515.1. Lineage (NCBI taxonomy): Eukaryota > Metazoa > Chordata > Actinopteri > Blenniiformes > Blenniidae > Blennius > Blennius ocellaris. Next base: position 3,081,736 of record NC_137666.1, read on the forward strand.
TCACTTCAGCCAGCGAAACACACACACGCATACGCACACATAATGCATTTGCAATGCTCCACATCGTTTCCCCTCTTGTATTCGTACCTTTTCTATTAGCCTCACCTGACCTTTAATCTGCTTTGACTAACGCCGAGCTGCGAGAAACTGTCCGGACCTCACAAAACCCCGGCTTCGCCAGTGATTCAAGTGGCGTCTGAGCGATCTTTTTCTTTTGCTATTTTTGTTAAGCGTGCCATGTTGATCCTTTGTCTGTTTGTTCTTGGCACCTGCGTTACTTGTTGCCGAATGCTGCCTGATAAGAAGACCTTTTAAGAATAAGTCAATTTGACCAACTGGTCAACTTGGTGATAAAAAAAAAAAAAAAAAAAAAAAAAAAGATGCAAATAAAGGCTGTAATATCTTTTCCTTTCAAAGCAGATTGTTCCCAACGCTGATAATGTGCATCACTTTGATACTATGGAGTGTATATTAAATTCAATTAAGCCTTCAAATGCATCACAGCTCTGAAAGACGAAAACATAAGACAATGGGAAGGAATATGATCAGAAATAGACGACACACAACATTTCATAGGAATTGATTGACACTCATAACTGGTGACACAGCAGCTTACAGTCATTGTTGACCCAGTGTAACGACTGGTACCAAAGCAATGCAATCTGGGAAGTGGTTACGTTGCAAATGTTAGAATTGCAAATCGCATAAAACACATTTAAAGCTATGACAGTCATGTTTTGTGCATTTGCGTTAACTCGGGTCAGTGTGTCTGTTCTAACAGGGAAAGTACATCTATCATCTGTGTTTATTTTTGCAAAAGTTATAAGACATTGGATTCTATAGTGTCCCAAGGGACGTAGGGTGAAAGCCAGAGTGTAAGATATGTGGGCTGCTAGTCCATCATAGGACACTGAATTTAATTGGTTTTTTTTATGATCTAGATGTGATTACACTGTTGCATATGTATGAGAGATAAGTCTCAGTGACAATCACCCTCATCACAGTAGAGTTAAAAAAAAAAAGGAAAAGAAATTGAGTTTGTTCCAGTAACTGTGTTGTTGCTGTAAACAGCAATCAAACAGGGACTTGAGGCAGGTTGGGATATCCCCAGTTAAGAGTTTGCAGAATTCTTCCAATATCATAAACATGACAAACAAGCCAATCCCTACACGATGAGTTGAAAAATAAATATTGTCATTCAAATCAACCAACACACACAAATGACTATAAGCTTGTGAAGTCAATCTTTTTGTACCCGTCTTATACACATATATCTATTATAAATAGCATACAAACTCCCTACATAAGGGATTTGGAGATTTTTTTTCATTCCAATAACAATCAATTATAAAGCACATTGCTAAGAAATACTTTTTTTCATGCAGATACATGAATCTTGTAATAGTCTAAAGTTTTTTTAATTACATTTTTTGTGAAATTCTGAGCCTGAATGGAACCTTTACCACCTATCAACTAGTCATAAACCAGATTTTAGCAAGTCTCGCCTCACGTACGCACATCAACGTAAACAAACTGGATCCAGTTAAAGTACTGCTTTTTAACAAACATGTGAGGTTAGTCGGTGAGCCTAAACCGTATCCTGCCATCGCATCATAGTAAGCTGGGATTGCATCCAGCGTCCCGCTACAGAAGATGGACGGACAAACAAGCAAAAGCACATCAGGTCAATTCTTGCAAAGACTATCAATTAGGACATTGTTTTAATATCGGTTTTATAAAGGTCCAGATGGGACAGGTCCTGGGAATAATTTGAACTTCAGCTGTTGTCCACAAATGCAGCATTTCGACTGTTCCAGTGTCCAGACTCGAAAACAGAAAAAGACTTTCGCTGCCAGAGCCGTGGATTACTGAACAGCCTTCCTAAAATGATGAGGTTGGCAAAATGTGTTCTTAAAAAAAAAAAAAAAACACCTCTTGAAGTACACTTTGTTTGTCCCTTGTATCTGATGTCCTTGGTTAATTTCTTTTAGTCGATATTCAGTTATTTCTTCTTTTCTTATTGGGTGTGTCTTTAATAAAGTCTTTAAGAGAATACTTTCACTGTTGTTATATTATGATCTGCTCTTCTTGCTCTGGCTTTTCGATGTGGGGAGATAAAGAGGGACGTAAAGGAAAAGATCACAAAGGAGTGGAATTGTTAAGTGGACAAATTCTAAATAGAAAAAATAAAGTGACTACAATGCGGTCAAATTTCAGCAGATCATAGAGGATCACTGCAATTCACAGATGACCTTTCTTTTGTTTGAAACATTTGTCTTTCCTGTGTTGTTAAAAAAAAAAAAAAAAGTGCATAAACTCTATTTTAAAGAGTTGATTGAAACAAAAACAAGATCCGGCAAAACACAACAAATTCAAATAATGAATTCAACTGGTGGGACACTTTCTAAATCAAATGTTTAAAGTCGTCAACAGTGGTGTCGTCGAGTTAATTCTATTGGTTAGACTATATTTTCCCCTCACCGGTGTAGTACACCCCCGCCCCGGAGCAACATCTGCCCTGCAGCAGCTGCTCCAAACCGGCCACCGCGCTCAGTAATGCATCTACATGTAATTGCGATCACGAAAGACTGGTTATGCATTATCTAAATGTAAATGTGTTGTCAGTAACACAAGATGTATAACAGTCATAAACAGCTGGACTTTAATTCAACGTTGAACAGCCAGTGACAAGACAAACAAGTTAATATATAGAAAAATGAATAAATAAATATACTTATACAAATACAGTTTCATCAATCAGGTGCAAAAAAAAAATAAAAAATGGTGCAAACACACAAACAAAAGTCTGTGAAGCTTGAAAAGGCATCATTAGTGTCAGAAGAAATGTAAACAGTCAAACACAAATTACGTCAATGATCCAAACTTCAACTGGACTTTTATTACATCACACTACACTGTGTACTTGAACGCACCACGTCGGCTCCTGACATGGTGCGTTCAAGTACAATTCAGCTGTACCACAGAGAAGGTCATTTACAAATGGGAAGGTGAATGTTATGTCAAAAACACATGTATCATTGTATATTTTTAAGTGGTTATATGGCAATGCAGGAACTTTTCCAGTGGGCTTATGGCAAATACCTGTGTATCTTGTAGACTCTTCATTACTTTAAAATCTTTAAGAAACCGTATTAAATGATTTAAAAATCAAAAACAAAGAAAAATAGGTCAACTGGAATAGTTCGGATGAAATTCATTGATATGAAACGGATTTTACTGGACAGCTCTTCACTCAAGCAACGCTTTCATAAACATGACTGGCATTAGGAACCTCACATTTTCACCAGTGAGTCAAAAACACAACAGAGAAAAGTCCATCCATCCGTCTATCCATCCAAAGTCTGATTCCACCCTAGAACATTCATCAGTCCATTATGAGGCAAGCACAGACACATCTACAACTTAAAGTCACCAGTATACTAAACAATAGCGTCTTTCAATGCCTTCAAAGTGAAAGGGGGAAAAAAAAAATAAAAAAATCCAAGCACTCACAGGGAGAATGTGCAAAGACTGAAATTGAAGCTGGGTTGTCTCATTGTGAGTCGACGACGCGAACATTACATTAGATGGTAGCTACTTACATAAACATCCTACCTGGCTTCTGCAGGTAAATAGCCGCATGCCTCAGAAAGGAACGCCATTAGGGTTTAGCTTTGCACCCGTGCTGAACGAGGCATGGTACAATGGTGCGGAGGAAACTTCGGGAAGACAGGTGACGATAATGATCTATGATGAGCACTCTCATCACGATCTGTCAGTATGATTTGGCGACGATGACGACGATGTAATCATCATAAATTGCCGGTTCAAACAATGAGAATGAAAGTGACCATAAAGACCGTAATGGGAATGATTTGATGGCGGTTTTTGGTGATGGAAGTGGAGGAGGAGATGACGGTGGTGGTCGCGGTGATGATGAGGGCTGCATAGTTAATCAGTCTTTTGCTTGTTGCGGGGGTTGCCGCCACAGGTTGCTCACTTCTCTTTCTCCATTTTAATTTTGCCCCCATAATGACAGCAATCACTCAGACTGTATTCAATCCCATGAAAAACAATGAGCTCTGATTAGCCCGGACAGAATACGCACCTACGTCGAAGACGTCGATATAGACATCAAATGGCGTGACATTTCCTCACTCTGTCACAACACAATGTCAACACGTTTGGCGACAATAGACGGGGAATCTTACATGCATTCATCAAGTCGTCAAAATCCTTAATGTTCTTTAAGCTCATGCGTCTTTGACTCTTGTTTTAATTTCTTTTGAAGAAGGAAAACGCAGAATCAATTTACACCCTCGGATGAAATATCAGTGTTCACAACTGTCAATAACTGTTAAATGCTAAATGAAAAAACACAGAAAAACGAGGTCAGTCTTGACTGTTGTGGAACTTACAAACAACAAACACAACTTATTAGTTGAACTACAGACTTGATTTTTGTGGGGGGGGGGGGGGGGGGAAGACTTTTACAAGTATATTTCTTTGTTTTCAAGAGAAAACTGAAATGACAACGGTGCTCAGAGCCACTGAACATTCAACGTTTTGAAAGCAGCTCACAAGGTGGAACTTTTTCAAAAACGCTCCGACGCCATCCCTGTGCAAACCAGGAAATTCTTTTTTTTTTTTTTTTTTTAAACGCTGCACGTCACAGTCATTGTAAACAGGTCTTCAGCACATGAGAAGATGGACAATAACAACAATGGCGCCCTCCAGAGTGACACGACTCCAAGTTATATCACTTCAAAAATCAATGACGTAAGATATTGTTATGCCACTGCCTTTTTCCCCCCAATATGATCCCTCCAGGGTGCAGAAAGACACACGGCTTTCGTTTACAACTGTGATTATAAGTCTGAGCCAAAACTGTGAGGTATAAAAACTATCAACTATAGATAGAAGTCAACAAGGTACGAGTCTCGAAGGCCAACGCATCACGAGGGCGGGTTGAAAGTGTTCAGAACAGTATCCTTAAATCACCATAAGAGAGTATGAGATCTTTACATTTCTACTTGACAAATCTTCGACAACACACCGGAAGGATAAGAAAGTTCTCCATTCTTTTCTAACAAAAAAAAAAGAAAGAGAGGAGAAACAAAAAAAAAAAAAGGACACTCACAAAGTCAACTGCGCACACTGGCAGCCCCAGATGGAGGAAGAGAGGAGGGAGGAAGAGAAGAAGGAAAGGGAGGGAGGAAGAGTGGAAGGGAGGAGGATAAGGAGGGAGAAAATGGCACTTGATTGGTGACAAAAGATAACAAGAAGTGGCTGCAGGGAGCCTCCAGAACTCAGAGTGGTGTGAATAGACCCCATCTGGTTCCTTCACAAAATGCTGAGGAGACGCAGATAATAGGACGCGCACACACTGTTACATGCGCGCTCTCTCCCGTCGACTCGGTGTCTCTCTCTCTCTCTCTCTCTTTCTCTCTCTCTCTCTTTTTCTCTCGAGCCGCTCGGCCTGACCAGTCCCGGGTGGCCTCGTCGCCTGGTCCAGGATCCCCCAAAGAGCTCTCGCCCGTCGTCTCCGAGCGTGTACACTTCAGCTAGACCAATTTAACGTGAGAAAACGTGAGGAGGGCGAGACGCACTGTCCATCTGTGGCTGGTGGTAGTGTGGGGGCGACCGGAGAGAGGGCACACACCCCCCCCACCCCCCCCTACTATTCCTCCTGTTTATTTTTCTTTACAGATCCCCGGTACAAGAAAATAAAAGTCACATGAAACTTCGGGGTCACCTTTTCAAACTAACTCAAAATGTGCTTCCAATCATTGTGATTGAGCTTATTTCCAGCCATATTCTCATTTTCACGCATTGCACGCCCGCAAAATGTCATGTTTGCTTTTATTTCAGGCTTCCTTTGTATAGAGTTCAGCAATTATTACTATAAATGTATTTCTGACTCGCTCATAAAATTGGAAACACTGCAAACAATAATAAGCACCATGCAGGAAATGCAAAACTCTTATTCCTGTTCATATTCGCAAGCTGTTCTAATGACATCGGTCCCGATGGATCCTTAAAATGCACCTGTATGCCATTTAGAGTGTAAGAAAATACATAAAGTCATCAAAAATAGAGATTAATAGAGATTCAAACTATTTTAAAAAGACGTCACACATAGTTGTGTTCTTGCACGATCCGTCTGTTAATCACTGTGGAAGTTACTTGTGGGACATTTTGAATAGTAATAGTAAAGTTTGACAGAATATTCGATTTCCGAAGCTTTTTAAAAGTGTTCAGTTTTATTTTTTTGTAATACAGGCTTTGGACGTATGAGTAAAGTAAATTTACAACAAAAAAAATAGTTTTCCTTAACATTGTAGCTGCTTTCAGTCTCCTTTTGTATTGCATTTCTGTAGCATTACAATGGGAGACAGCACTGCTCCAACCTAGAGTCACGTGGGGTTCATTGTCCAGCAGTGAGTTTAAAAGATTATTCAACATCTATAGTAAACCTTCCTTTATTTTTTAAAAACGGAAATGAAGACAACACCAAAGATTAATGGAGAACTTTCATTAAGATGAGCAGTTTTGCATTTTATACCCATATTATAAACTCTGAATTCTCTTCAGCGTCCGTTATTGTTTCAGGTAAACTTTCTCTCACGTATCTAAAATCCTTTGGATGGTAAGACCAAAGAGAGAAACCTTTATATTGAGCAATATGTTCAGAAATATCTGCAGTTAACTAACCTGATACAAGTCATTTTTCATCTCACGTGTAAAACAGTGACATTTCAGCCCGTCACGGCGGTTGTGGAGCTATCTCAATTAGCGCCGATAGGACTCTCCTCTCCGCACGCCGTCACTCTGACTGACACGTCTGGATTTTTTTACATAAAAACCTGGCGCGGCGCAGCTTTAAAGACACAAAATAAACAGCAGCGAGAGAGCTACGCCGAGAGAGCCCTCGGGGGAAATCAGACGGTGGGACCAACACTAACCACGCCGGTATGAACTGTGGCGAACACAGCCGTGATAATAGCAATAGGCTGCGTTCGGAGTGTGTGACCCGAGTGTGTTTGCTTGATCCGGCTCCTATTGTGCCTTTAGATTGATGACAGCTGAATACCTCAGGGAGGTGTATGAATATGTAAAATACACCGGTGAGTGTCGCCGTCTCATTGGATATGCAGCTGCCCGACGCGCGCACGCGCACACACACACACACATACATACACACACACACACGCACATGGTTTTATTGCTGCTGCCTGTACAATGCAGCCAGCGAGCCACAGCACTGTCCACTCGCTGCTGCAGTGGCATGGGCTGAGTGTGGCGGTGTGTGTGTATGCGTGTGTGTGTGTGTGTATATGAAGAGGGATGCCACACTGTGAAGATTATTTAGTGCCCCCACTCGCTTCAACCCCCCCCTCTCAACCCCCTCATTGTAAATAATTCAGGGCCTCCCCTCATCGCTCTCATTATAAATATTTCAGCCATTGTGACAGGGAACGCTCGTCTCGTGCGACAACTGGGAGATATGTTCTCAAAGAAGAGTGCCGTGTGTGTGTGCGCATGAGATATATACACACACACACACACACACACACCACACCACACACACACACACACACACACACGCACACACACACACACACACACACACATATCAGACCAAACTTCGTGTTTGTCGCTTTGGAGTGTTTAAGTGTCACTGTACCCTTTTAGCGCGAGTGTTGAACGTGCGTGGTGAACATGTGTGGTCGCTGGGAGAAAGGGGGTCAAACCGTAGCGCTCTGGAAAGGCCCCGAAGGCCACTGCTCCATTCCTCTGCTGGCTGTTGGACCCAGCTGCTGAAGGTTAACAACACCTGGGTGCTGATCTGTGGCTACACAGAGAACGAGACACAGACGCACACTTTGGCTGCGTCCGGATCGTCCCTCCCTTCTCCTTCCTTATCCACTTTTCCTCAACCCCCGGAAGTGTTTAAGTGGCGGATAAGGAATGTTTAAATTCTCTATAAACTAAGGAAAGGAGGCTCAATGTTTCCTTTAAAACCTCTATTGGCCTCGGAAACACCGATGCATCCTTTACCAAACGAGACAAGAGCATGCTGCCCCACAATTCCTTGCGGCGACAACGTTTAAAGGGACCCACTCGAAAACTCACGATGACTGAAAAGGGAAACGGATCACAATATGCCTGGAACAACTTTAAATAATCTAAAACCCAGATCCCAACAATGAACGTTATGCACATTTGGTAAAACAGACCGTTTGATTGGTTATTTATTCACCTGGCAGCCTCTTTTCCTTGTGATATTTGAGATTATATCAGTGGTTTGAGGCACAGGTGAACGTGGTAGAAATACACATTTTGTAGTCCATTTTCAGAAATTAGTGGTTTTTTCACCACGACAGACGTTACTAACCTTTGCCAGCATCGGAATATTATTACGTCACCTCGTGGAATTTTGGTTGGATTGTCAAAACAACGTGATCGCCTTTCCCTAACTCCTTCAGGACGCCTCCTAACACATTTCTTTAAGCCCAAGTGGCTAGGAAAGGAGATAGGAGGGAATATCCGGAAGCACCCTCTATGATTTTGAAAGGTTGGTGCATTGACTAGTCAATTTACTGAAAACTTCTACCCTCGACAGTGACTTGTACCTGCCTGACATTAACCCATACTTAACCTCAACCCTTTTTGGGGAAAGTGACGATGGATTCTTCAAAAAGCGATAGTTTTATTTCTGTTTTTGCGAGGCACAAGCACCGCATGGTGTGGAATTTATTGGGTTTTTAGAGAGTTTTTATAACTGTGAGATGTGAAATGCAGTAAATTTGGTCAGTTTTACGCCATCCATCCATCTTTTATACCACTTAATCCTGCGTAGGGTCACTGTAGCACTGGAGCCAATCCCGGCCAACTATAGGCAAGAACAGGATACACCCCGGAAAGGTTGCAAGAACAAAAAAACAAGTAAGTCGTATTGAAAATCTCCTTAGATAAGGAATAACCAAGAAGAAGACTCAATTATGTGTGAACAGAGTTCGGATCATAACCTGAACATAACCACAAAACAAGCTCCACGCTTTTGCTTTAAAGGACTCATCTCTTGTCCCCGATATGCGAGTTTGTAAACACTCCCCACAAACAGACCTGATGCGTTCCAACGAGAATGGAGGGATGACGCTAATTCTCCCTCCCTGTCAAGCTTTAAAGGCTTCTGGCACAGCTTCAGCATCACATTTGGACAGTGTCCACTGTTGGTGTGGTTGGCTCTCTGCCAGTTATCTCGTGGTAAATAAAATACAGTCTAAACTATAACCTCCCAGTCAGTGATTATAAGGCCCACAGCCCCCAACATCAACAGAGAGGACCTCCATTATGAGTCTGTTGATTTACGGCCTGATGCATACAGTTCTTTAATTCACCGGCGAAGCTAAACAAATATGTACTATGTACAGTGAGACTTGTTTATTTCACGAAAGCGGTGGCTATTAAGAATTCTCTCGCAAACACAAGTAAACAGAGAACAGACCATTTGATGAAAAGGGTGTCCTGATTTGAGAAGGTGATCATTTATTGAGCCAAGCAAAGGAAACAATCAACCAAGCAAAGATGAGTGAGCATCTCAGGGATGGAGTCAACATCAGCGTCTTTGAATACCTGGATGTTCCATTTTCCATTTAGAAGAGACAGAATCCTTGTTGATCAAGAACATCAAACACATTCTGGTCTTCGTACAGAATCAACAGTATTATAGTGAAAACATTACAGTCACACATGATGACATTAGGAAGCTGTGCGTTTTCTGAGTTAGAGGTTTTTACAGCAAAGGTCAGTATATGTATATCTGATTACAAATATAACGATATAGGATTAGAAGGTAATCAGCACCAGTTGTGTACCAGTTTTAAAGATTGTGCTGCAGGAACTTCAGTCTTTGCCAGTGAACATTGAGAAATGGGCACCAGAAAAGTTACCAATCCATCACCATGGGAAAATTGAGTCACTCATTCAAAACATTCTCACCTATTTGGGATTAACAATTAACCTGACAAGTTGTGGGAGGTAGAAAAAAAGAGGAGGAAAAGTATAAACTTCACACAGAAAGGCCCAATCTGAAATTACACCAGAATGTCATTCCTTCAAGGAGCGGAACGCCAACAGCCACACCGCCATGATAACTATGAATTATTGAAATCAACACAAAGAACTCGGATGGTCACGTTCTGTATCGACTGTGAGGAGACATAAAAAAAAACTAAGTGACCCACGGATGGCAATGATTGCAACGTAAAGTTTTTTTCTTTTTTTCCCGATCTCGGCTAAGCAGAAGACGGACACGTGTATCGTCTTTTTGAAATAGTTGTAAGAATACAAATTGATGCTGGTGAATGAGAACACACATTGTGTGTATGTCAGTCTGAAAGAAAGAGACAAAGCCACAAAGAGAGGAAGAGAAGGAGGACGACAGAGGTACTCTCTCCCTCTCGCTCTCCTTTTATTTATTTTTATCATCCGTCTTTATGGAGCACATTTAAATGACAGTGCCTAGTGGTGGGAGATTTTGTGCGTGCGCGAGTGAATGTTTGAGGGGTCCCATTTAAATAAGGAATGAGACAATAAGAGGCGAGCGTCTCCAGACGTGAAGTAGGAGAGGGAGGCAGCACCCCAGCCAGCCAAAGGAGGACATGAAAGGGATGTTTCCTTTCGCTTTGTGTGTCACTTTTAACACTCGCATTACCAACGGCGACGCCGCTGTTCGCCAACGCACGGCGAGATTTAAAGAAAAAAAAGCCTCGGAAAACTAGGTGGATGCCCATACTTTAACCCGGGTCTGTAGAAATTGCCTTTCGTCCTGTAAATCTGAACTTCTCTTTACAGAGACTGATGAGTAATTTTGAACAGTGTTTTGGCTCGAGGCTCATTGATTAATTACAAAGTTCAGGCATCCTCTTACTTTTGATACCTTGCAGGAACATCAGGAATGATACCGAACACATCATTTAAAAAAAATAAAGAAAAAAAACACTTTTTTTTTTTTTCAAAGCCCCCCCCCCACACACACACACACACAACTGAAATGCCCGCATCCTGCTGGTTTGCATTACAGGGAAGTGTTTTATGTAGTCACCCTCTATTTCTTTGTTTTCCCGGGACGTTATCGCTTTGGCAATTGTGTGAGCCACTGGAGTGAGTGATTGTTGAGTATGGCTCCTGGGTTTGTTGTTGAGGGGAAACAAAGGATTTTATTTGATTTGATTTTTCTGCTTCAGAGAGAGATGCACCGAGAGGATTTTCCTCAGACCACAACTGCCCTCTATCACGCTCAAAGAGGATATGCCCCCGCGCAACAAATAAACAAACAAACAAACAGATAGATCACTGCAAATGATCTGTGTGCGCGAGACAAACACATGGGTGCACGTGTTAGTCTCGATGCCACTGTCTTTTTTTAGTATTGTTCAAGCCTAATTTTGTGTGTGCATGAGTGTGTGTGTGTATACGAGTGTGTGTGTGTGTGTGTGTGTGTGGCCGGGGACAGATCTATCCTCTAGCTGGCAGATGCCCAGCACATCACAGCTGGGCCCCAGCCACAGGAGGGGTCACCGAGGCCCAAGATTCCCCCCCCCCCGGCCCCTGAAGGCTTTTTTAGATTTTGCTTCCAGCAGTAACACACACACACACACACACACACACACACACACACACACACACACACACACACACAAATTCATAAACCACATGCGCTCAACATTGATGAATAAAAACACTTTGCTCATGCGAAGCCCCTTCCAGCCGGCTCTCGTGACGTTCGGACCCGATGCCCTGCCCGTCGGCCTCCCGCTCGCACACAAACGCACCCCAGGACGCCTCATTGCCTTTCAATTGACGACTGCCTCCATCTTGTGATCCTCTCCGCTCGAACATGCAGAGGTCAAGTGGGGAGTTTTCCGCCGGTAGCCAAACATTTGGACCAGCTGCTGGAACTCTGCTTACCAGGCCCAGCGCTTGGTGTTGCCAAAAGAGGATCAAAAGTACTGAACGGGCATCGGCTTTGCACAGTATGTGTCGTTTATCCTTCACCAGTATACCGCCAGATCCTTCCGTGTTGAACTTGCATTTTGATGATGATGTTTGATGTAATCCAACATGTACAAGTTATTTAGGGTTGTTTATGCTAATATGTCCTTTCAGAAAACTTCAATGCATTTCAAAATGTATGAAAATTACTGACTGGGCGAGACCATAAGCATTTTGAAATGTCATCGCAGTGTGCAAGATGGGAGGATGCTCTCATCTGCGTCAACACCTGTAATATTACTGTTTTCTCGTGTTCCACATGAAAAGTGACGAATCGAGTACTTTGTGTGGACGTATGCTGGAAGAAGTGGAACTGACTTTTCTCGTGTCACCGAGTCTTTGTTACGGAATGGTTTTAATGTGTTCTTTAGATGCACTTAAGAATTCGTCAATAAATTGAAACCAGAAGACATTCATTGTGTTGCGGGCTCTTCCACTGAAAACGGATTTTTTTTCTGAAAACCGCTCCCGAAGCGGGCCCTTTTGAAAATTGCTCAATCTACATGGAAATGCAACTTTTCAGAAACACTGCTGGGGCGTACCTCGGCCATAGTGAATAGTTCTTCTGCAACGACGTGAGCCTCCAGAGTTGCATGACTCCCAATGCGTACTCTTCTCGGACTTGGATTACTATTCCAGTTGACTCGATTTTAAAACTACCAACTTCGTTATCCGTCCATCCGAATGTCTGTGCACTCGCTATTGTTACTGTTCATCGCGTATTGTTCTCCGAGTGCATGGGTGTGTGGCTTCTGCAGTAGATATTGAGGATTTCAGGATTTGGGGCCTTTGAAAATTCCTTTGTGTCCTTTAACCCCTGGCCTTTAAATACAAAAACAGGCAGCAGCACCCACTATTGGCTCTCGTCAAAACTACCACATTTTCAGCATTTATGCCATTCTTAGTCCAGCGTAAATGTGAACAGTTTCTGAAAGGGAAACTCAAAAAAAACAATGTGTGCTCACATGAAACGTTGTGTAAACGTGACCTGCGTTTGTCAAAAAGCCTCATTTATTCCACAGTTTTATGTTGTGGCTTTAAACTGATGGAAATGTGACGCTTAAGTCCTTTTGTCACTAATCTAAAAAGCTCAAACTGGATATTACCTCACTTAAACAAAATTACCACGGTGTAGCTTTATAGAGTAACCTAACAGACGAAAGAAAGAAAGAAAATCGTAAATATGATTTGTAAGCTCAAAGGTTCCCCTTCTTTATCTTCCACCCTTAAACTTGTAAAACAACTTGAAATTTGCAAACATATTCCAAAAAACTGTGTATTCTTTTTTTGTTTTTTTTTCCCAGAAAGTCAAAAGACTCAAGTGTCCTTAGCCAGATTCCATCTCCAATCACACTGTGATGGTATTACATAGGTACACAGCTTCAACTGTATTCTACTGTCAAACGATGCAGTGCAGGCATTTAAGAAAAGGCATTTTATGGCAGATATTGTATTGAGAGTGCTATACTTCAAAGATGATTGTGTTCATCTGCTGTGAAAAACCCCAGCCGGTGTGTGTAAAGGACAAGCAGAGACAGCAAATTGATACATATTTGACTTCAATCACAGAACTTATGTGGGCAAAAGTCTTCTCTCACACACACACACACACACACACTCAAATATGACATTCCAATGTCACCTGCAGCTATTAAGGCCGGTTTTAATGGTACAGTCGCTCAGGAATGGCAGTATTGACCGCTCGCACACAAGGTGGAATCTCTCAATATGTCACAATCTACTTAGCTGTCTTGGAGTTGCTTACAAACAGGCATTGATTGAATGATCCCAGTTTACCGAGGCAAAAAAGGAGCCGCTCGAGTCGAGAGTGGCACGAGTCGTACTGTACATGCATCTTTATTAAGCAGGCTGCGTTTCTTTATGTGTGGTGTTTTGAGGTGTGGGGGGGGGTGTGGGAAGGGTGGGGGGGCTGGATGGACAGACAATAGACAAGCTGTCTGTGCGCAAGATTAGAAGAAAACAAACTGATGAATACATTAACTTTCAGCTTTTAACATTTTCTTTATCTTAGAGGTGTTTCAGAGAGAGAGGGAGAGAGAGAGAGAGAGAGAGAGAGAGAGAGAGAAAAAACAAAAACCTCTTAAACCGGAGAGTCTGTCAAGGCTTCAATTGTGCAAAAATAGAAATGAAAGTGCCACAGAGTGAGGCGGTGCGTGTGCGATTCCCAAAGGCCGGGATGGATGGCTTTAATTGTCACCGTGTGTCTCTGCTGCTCATTCTTCCTTTCCCCTTCAAACCAAATGAACTGCTAACATTTGTTTTTCAGAGGCGTGCTGTGAGCGGGGGGAGGAAGTTGTAATCCACCAAAGGAATTACTGGATGCTACAGGAGCACAGGTAATAAAGCCGCGGGTGGAGCTCTTTCAATCCCAGATAATTGTCATAATCAGCACAGGCAATTTGGATAATAATAACAATAATAATAATAATAGCAATAATAATAATAGATATTAGTCGTATGTATTGATAATCATCAATGTTGTCTCCAGGTCATAGTTGTTGATGTAGACATAACAATCATGACAACCTACAGACTCGGACCTCGGGCCAACACACACCCTCCCCTTGATCACCATTAGCAGCCTTGGCAGTCAGCATGTTGGACTCTAGGTGCAGCTTGCATCTGTGTGTGTGTGTGTGTGTGTGTGTGTGTGCGAGCATGCGAAAAAGCAAGTGAGAGGGGGGGGGAAGAGAGAGAGAGAGATGGGATGGGATGGGATGGGATGGAGGGGTGTGGGGGTCCCTAATTTGCACATATGGAAATGCTTTTTCTCACCGCGCCGCCTTCTCTGTTGTGGCCAGATGGAATTAGAGAGTGCTCAGAAGCCGTGAAGGCAAACACATCAAAAAAGAGAAAAGAGGGAGAGAGCAAGAGGGAGGGGAGGGACGGAGGGTGGAGGAGGAGGAGGGGGAGGAGGAGGAGGATGAAGAAGGATAACGCACAGAAGGAAACAAGCACAGCGAGGAAAAAAGTTGGGGGTCTGGCGGTTGAGACAAAGAAAGGACAAATTGCCGGAGCCGCCGCCGCCGCCGGTATTCCACCTGCCGTCTTCTATCTCTGCGAGGAAGCAGCGAGGAAACACACCAAAATGGAATTCTCCTCGCGCACAAAACTACAGTTACAGATAGACGCATCTCGGCCACATCTAAATGGAACTGTGGGATTGGAAATGAGCTCATACGTCATTTAACTCAGCGAGGAGGAGGAGGAGGAGGAGGAGGAGGAAGGGGGGGAGGTGGGGGGGGGTTGTTTTTGTGTAACAAATAAGGTGCTCAATATTCTCTTGGCCCGGGACCAACTTCCTTTCCCCTCCCCGTTGACTTTGACATCCATGTCTAATAATGCAGTGGTAATTAGACTATGCATTGTTGTGGAGTCCCAGTCACACTCCCAAGTCCCAGAGAAGCACATCGGGTGGGGGGGTTGCAGCGTCTTTCTCTGTCCTCGATACATTTACAATCCGTCACATTGATGAGATGCAGATCCGCAGACTTCACACTGACGCTTATAGAAATATTGCACGTATTTGTTTGTGCACGTGCACTTTTACAGGAGCCAGAATCGGCATGTTTAGGATGGTGTGAGCTCTGATCTGCTTTACAGGTGAAAAGCACTTTTTTTTTTTTTTCTTTTTTGGTGAGAACAAGAACCCTCTTGTGGCGGTTCAGGAGATCTCTCAGAAAAGGAAATGATGTTCCCAGCAGTAATCAAGTCGTAGATTATAGTAATCTGATTATGCTTCACTTAAATAGGAAAAAAAAAAAAAAAAAAAAGGTGAAAAATGTTTTAAATGAATGTATGAAATTATTTAAGAATTCCACTTGCTTGCATTGATATTTTTTTTACGCATAGGACACGAGTAAAAAGAAAATTAAAGTGCTGGATATGTATAAATTATTTTCACTGTGCACACTGCATGATTTATACAGTACATCATGGTGTTGTAAAATTCATTTCCAGTGTGATATTAATCCCGTTTTAACTGCTGAGAGCAAAGAGGAGAAACGGGGTATGACACAAACTGGGGAATTTTTTTTATTAATTTTTTTTTCTTTGTTGCATCATCTGCCTAAATTAAATGACATCGAACTGTGATGTGTGTTTGCGTTGCGCGTGGCCCATGCATAATGCATGAGTGTATGCATCTGCTCAACTGAGTGTTTTATTCCTGCGTGTTTCTGAGAGGCTTTAATTGACGCGCTCCCCCCCCATCTTCTCCAGGTTTCCTATAAAAAAAACAAAAGACCCTCTTGCCTCTTTTTTTGTTGTATGGGATCAGGAGAATGTCCTCGGCCTTTTCATGAGGTTTTAACTCAGACCAGACAAAACTCAATCAGAAATGTACTTGTACCAATTTAATATCAAGCTTTAGAAGCCGAGCTTAACTTTGACCTGCTGCTGAACCAAAGTCCAAAACTCAGTGGATTGATTGACACTCTGAACATTTTTTTCCCCCATGATAGTACTATAACTCTTTTCTTGTGTGCGTGGAGCAATGTTTTATTCAAATCATCTGTGATCCGCCTTGAATTACTGTCTGGAAACTAGAAAAAAAATGAATAGAAATTGATTGATTGAATCCCACTTTCGCCTCCAACAGACTCTTCGCCTAATTGCAATCCCAGCTATTCACTCTTGGAACAAAGTGAGTGTACGCAAGTTGTTGATCGCCTTGATTTAAAACGGAAACCACTGAGAAGATACAGATTGAACCGGGATGAATGACCGAACAGGTGGAACAAAGACATGAAACTTTGAAAACTTCGAGAGGATCCAAACAGGGACCTTGGCGCAGGTTGTCTAATGAAGGAGAAGAAACCACACGTTCATCGTCTGCAGGCCAGTTTAGACCTCTGTATGCTTCAAGTCCCACCTTTCAATCACAAGTGCCGATTCTAAGAATCGAAATCCTACGTCTTCCAATGCGCGGCGTCTGGGTTGAGGGTATCTCGCCAAACAATTTAAGCGTCATACGCTTTGCTTGAATTTCATAATCTGTGACAGTTTCATTCCTCCACTTGTCGCTCGATTGGTTTGATTCAAGCCTGAACCGCTTGTCTCGCCTCCCTATTCAAGGCTATTTCCTTTCGCCTCCTAATCAGTGGAGTCAGAGCCTCAGTCACACTTGTATTAGCTCCAGTTGTAGTTCTGGTCCGATTCCACCCCGAGTAGATATTTCAGCTCCGTTTCTCCTTCAATGTTAATCTTTCAAGTCTGAACCTTGACGTGGTGTCGATTGCAGATCTCGTCCCAGGCGTTCTTCTCCCTTTAAGTCTCCTACTTCCGCCCCAGACATTTGAGTCCAAAGGACCAGCTGTGGCAGAAGCCACGGAGGCTTTTTATCCCCGTCCGTTCTACTGCAAGCCTGAATCTGTCAGTTCTCCCGCCAGGGTCATAATTAACATTTCAGCTCGCGGTGGCAGCGGCCTGCAGACGTTCCCTCCATCCACAAGAAAAGGGGTTGGTAGAAAAGGAGAACAGAGGCGATTAAACATCTGATTAACACTTTCTCCCCCGGATTTTTTTTTTTTTTTTTTTTTTTTTTTCCAACCGAAGTTTTAATGAGGCGATGCACGTACATATGTTTGTGTCTGTTTTGGACGGTTCTTGTGGTGGATCCATATGTTCGCGTTAACCTTTCATCTTCCGCTTCCTCAGTCGGTCCTGGCAGACTCTCCAATGTAAAAGCAAAACACACTCTGCATACAACAATGCAGCTTTAAAAAAAAAAAAAAACAAGACCACACTTATTATGAACCCATGAAGGCCTTAAATAAATCCAGAGCCACATTCTGCCCTCCCCTCCCCTCTTCTCTTTCCATTCCTGTATTACTGACAGCGATCGCCGTTGCCAGAACCTGTCTCAGAGTTTGTCTCCCCGCTAATTTGCAATTGTGGATATTATATTTCAACGCGGCGATGACGGATGGTGCCGAGCCAAACACTGCAAGTATGAGCCGTTTGCTGCCTCAGCTGAAAATAAGCGGAAAGTATTGCATGGATTCTTAAGGTGTTGATGTGTTTGGATACAAACATATGTGGAATTTTGGGCTTTTTTGCAAGTGAGGAGAAAAACAAGCAACTCTGGTCACTAATTACTTCTCAAATATGCTTTTTGCACAACAGTTTTGAGGAATACAGAAAATAGCTCGGTGAGAGTAATGTCAAATGAATACAATTATTCAAGGGACATTTCAATTCATAGAATACATATCATGGTTGTTCAACTTCTAAATGTATGTACTTTTGCTCACCGAGCATTAATGTTATTAATAAACACAGATATACGGTGAAAAAATGCAATATTTTCTTGTCTGTGAATAAAGATTCTTCCTAACTTGCATATAATTCATGTGCGAAGATTTTACTTCCTGGTTACTGGTCTCCTCTCGCCACCTCAGGCTGGTTTCTCCTGATCCAGTCGCCATTCTCTCACCATGCAGTGTGTATTGCATGCAGGGAAGTGTAAGTACTCATGCTCAGACTGTGGCTGCATCCATTCAGATCACATGATTTTTATACCGAGTGGGGTTCGCAGCCCGAAGCACCACTATCGTCGTCATTTGGAAGCTCAAAGCTGATTGGCTGGAGCCCGTTTAGGCTCTACTTGTTGGAAGTGGATCAGAAGTTAAAAATGAAGTGGTTGCACTATCTTGCTGGTGTACTAGTGGTAGAAACCCCGTCTTGCAAACGTCAAACCCATGTTTGATTCCTTACTTAAGAAAAAAAAAAAGTTGTATTATTCGATTGACTAGCTTCAGCGTTCACCCTTTTCATGGGATTGACACTTGTATAGTTGCCATAATGTTGTGGCCAAAAAGTTGCGCATCAACTTCACTTTGGCATTCAGTGGTGCTGAACTCTGTTGTCAATTACCTTTTTTTTTTACCTTTCAACAGTTATAATTTCAAATATTTTTGTTAAATTTGTTATATTTTGCCCATGTTCTATAATAATTTCCATTAATTTCTATGTTCAGTTTTATGTTTTGAATTAAACTGTATTATTAAAATTATATTACATACAGTTTAAAAATTACAAATATCTCTGAGAACTTCCTGCAGTGTCTGAAACAATCCTGTGCTTCAAAAAAAAAATAAAAAAGTGGAAGAAACAGTCCATGTATTCCAGGAGTATCTCTCCCGCTCCACAGTGAATTAGCCAGTCGCTCCTGCTCTTAATGCAGACTAATGAGAAAGTCCCACTAATTCTTCGGGGTCACCCTCTGAAGCCGTAATCACACTTTCCCTTAATTGCATTTTTTTTTTTTCCTCCCCTCCCCTCGTCCTCTTCCCGATTTGGCCCGACTCGCCTCGCCGCGTCGGAGGCGATAAAAGAAGTGGTCGAGTGAAACGGAGAGGCACTGGTCAAGCTAGCCGAGGCAGAGACAAAGACGAGTCTTCAAACAGCTGGCGCGCCAATATTAAGAAATAATTGAAAATGCAAATGAAGAGAGTGAATGAAACGTCAGTGTATTAATTAAGAATGGACGTTATGTTTAGTAATCAGGGCCATGATTGGAGGAAACTTCCAAACGGATGCTAATCACAATGTTATCTGTTCATTTGTCTTCCCTTTTGCTTTTTGTAAAGGGGGGGGGAACCCATTGTCTCCCAGACTCTTCATCTCTCCTCACCTCATCTTTTCTCTGACTCAGTTTTTTTTTTTTTTTTTTGATGAGAAGTCACCAGCACCAGAGCCCTGCACATCTCCCTCCTCCCACATCCCCCCCACCCCTTCCCCGGCCGGCTTACCTGGAAGGTGGCATGTAAGGTTAATTGGGAAATGAAGTTGATAAAGTAATTAATGCGTTTGTCAGCAGTGTCTTTCTCTCCCCGCCTGCAGCCGTCCCGTAGGAAGTGGGGCTCGGCGCCTGGATGGCGTTGGCCCCCGGTGCCTGCCGGTGGAGATGCCGCGCTGATACAGCTACCTCGCATCTGCGAGCGGGTCTTTTGTTTTTTTTTGTGTTTTTTTTTAGAAAGGTAAAGTGACGACAAAGTCAGCTCACCTCTGATTAACATGGGGACAAAAGACAGGGGGGGGTGAACCCATTCCACGTCGCTCTTTGTAGGGTTTGTTAGAAACCATCCCAAATGTCACGAGACTTCACAATCAGGAATTTTATTGTGCAAAGCTAAAGACAGCCTGTCTCCAAATCCCCCCCAAAATCCGGGTATAGAGATCGGCTGTTGTGATTTTTTTTTTTTTTTTTTTTTGCAGGTTGTTTGAGAAAGTCACATTGACTGGAACTGTTTTGGATTCTAAGGTATTTTATTTGGTTTTGTTCATTGAATATATTAAATTATTAATAACAATAATGCTGCACTAACTGACTTTAGTTTTTTTTTTTATGTCTTTGACATATTTGATTTGATTTTGGGGGGTTAAATGGGGTTTTGAATCCTGACATCACTGCTTTTATGTTTAATTAGTATGCGATGTAGAATATTTGTGATGGAAATGGTTTGTTTTTCCAGGTCTGGTTTCTGTTGCGACTCCTTATTGCACCAATTCTCTTCAATAGAGTGACGTTCAAGAAACCTCCAAGAAAATGTGTCCTTATTGAACAGTCTGGGTCAAAAGACAAATGCCCACTCAAAACTGAACAAGAAAACACGACTTGCCCTGTATATATTAAACACAAGCCACAGAAAGAGATGAATACGTTCACAAATTTGGATTCGGGAGGTCTCCCTCATCCTTTATTTTTTAAATACTAAGCGATGAAAAGGACCTCCAATGTTCGCGAGCTGCAGCAGAATGAGCGAAGCGCTTGTCTGTTGCAGGATTCCTAATTCACTGGGTCCCACGTGGTGCAGATTAATTATAAATGAATGATACAGAGTAAAGCCTCGTGGCCTGAGGGAGACGCTCCCTTCCTCCGCCATGAAATATATATGCGGCTTAACTCCTTTATTAATAACATATTTATAAACGGATTATTGATTCTTAAAATGGACAAAAAAAAAAAAAACTTTATCTCGACGCAGGAAATTCCACTTGGCTGGAGAACATGATGAGAGAGACAATTTATAGCTTTAGCGGAGGATTTCTTTTAATTGATGTGGCGTGACGCATAGGAATTTCTCTGCGTGGTGTGTGTGTATGTGTGTGTGTGTGGGGGGTTGGGGGGGGGGGGTCATGCTTTTGACCCTGTTTGCTTCCCCACAGTTTGGATTTGCTTAATTCTGGAGGCCTGGATTTTAATAACGCCAGCGAGAAGGAGAGGAGAGAAAAATGACAAGATGAAGAGACAGAGGGAGGAAGTGTCCCTGTGTGGAAAATGAAGAACAAATATTAGCATACAAGGAACGAAGAGGTGAGGCGAGGGAGCCTCCTCTCCTTTTATTAATCACAGAGGAGTCACTCGTCTTCTCCGCCGCTTTCTTTTGTCTCCAACTTTTCTGCAAAGCCGCTCTGATCAGACGACTAACGGTGAGAGGAAGGAGGGAGACAAGAGGAAGGGACAACAAGGTTCAGAGGAAGAAGAAGAAGAAGAGGAGGAAGCAGAAAGAGAAACTGAAGAGCAGTGGCAGGTGGAGGATACAGGAAAGAAACTTTTCTTGAAAGTCTCCATCTACAGATTGCAGTACTAAACGAAGCCAACGGGGAGCTTAAGACAGAAGTTTGCACTCTTTTCTGTCCAGCACCAGAAATCCTGATCATAGATTTGAGTCGGTACCAATCTTAACATAAAGAACACAAAGATGTATAAATATACAGCCTGGGATTTCCATTACATTGGCATATGATGTTAAATATACATTTTCATAATGTTGATTAAATGTTTACATCATATCGCCATAATGCGTCGTTTTAGAGGACAAATACCATTGACAGCATTATAATCTGAAAATTATTATTACAGTATATATTCAGTTTTATAAGAACATTTGCTCAGCAAGATATTTAACAGTACAGATTTTAAAAAAGCGTACAAAACTAAGTGTAAAATGTAAATATATTTGCATGTGTGTTTGTTTCTCACTCTAACCTGATGAATCAGTGTCTATTCTTTAACATTTCCTTTGTCTGAGAAAAACTGTACATACCAGCCTGTAAAAAAAAAAGAAAATGAACAAAAAACAAAACTCCAGAAAGAAATTAATGTAGATACGAGCATTTAAAACACAAATCAACAGTCACACACTCACATGCAAACATCACCCTACACACAGCTGGACTGGACTGTGGACAAGTTTTATTCACCTGTAAAATGTCTTTGATTCCTGTCGAGCTTATTATTACTGTATCGCTTTCGACTGGAAGTGTGCTCTGCGGTTTTATGATGTGCAGGACAGGTTGATTTCTCCGTGAGGATAAATAAAGCTTTCCCATCGTTGCATTTGCCTTGAAAAGAAACAAAATGTGTAAAGACAAAAAGGAGGAAGTAAAGACAAGAAATATAAAATGAGACAGTGAAGGGAGAGGTGATTATTCTCTATATGATAAACTGTGCATAGGAGGCCTAACTGTGCATAATGAAGGCCAGCGTGTGTGCCCGAGCGAGGGTGTGTGTGTGTGTGTGTGCGCCGTCTTAATGCCGGCCTCCAGAGAGCAAAGCTAAACTTGGGTAAGTGAAGGCAAGCTGTTCCACATCACTGTGGCAACACCTGCTATTACAGAGGCCGTCTGTCACTCAACCTGGTCCCGCCTCTCAACCACGTGCCCCGTTTGTACTCCTGCTTTTAAGTACAGCCTTTGCAGACGCTGTTCATTCTCCAGTCCGGACCCGTCCCTTCAGGATTACGCAATCCGGGGGGGGGGGGGGGGGGGGCATCAGCGGCCGAGACGCCTGCAGGGTCACCACTGTGGGTTTCTTTAACAAGCGCCTTAACACTTCCAACGGGCTCCACCAGGAAGGACGTCCGGTAAAAACACCGCCAACACATTCATACGGTAACTCTCATAATCTTAACTCCCCTAATTTACCATCTATGGATGGGAATCAAAATCCGACTCCCAGGGTTTTAATTCCTTGGAATCATTTCAATTCCTTGGAATCAAAAACAACTCCCTTATCGATTCCGGTGTTTGCGAACGTCGTCGCGAACGTGCGGCTCCATTTCACGAGAAAGGATGTAATATGGATATATACACACACACAGGATATATTTCATCAAAGGGAGGAAATATTACCAACATCCAGACACATTTACACACACGGCGGCAATAGCTTTGAATGAATGTCACGTTTTCGATCCGTGAAGTGAAGGGAATCTCAACCCACTGGCGACGTTAGCACGTCCTCTGCCATTAATACTGTAGGTTGCTTTACCAAATGACAATCGATAACCGATTCCCATCCATCACACAATATATTCAATAGTGTTCAAGCTTTCAGACTTTTGTACTTAAATTTTGTCACACCTAAGCAAATCTGCAGAGTAAAATTTTTTTAAAGAAAAGCGGGAGCACATGACGTCTTTAGATATTAAGAGTTCGGGGTTCCGAGAAGACCAGCAGTGTTTGTTTCAGTTCATTCATCAATTCATGATTTACTCTCTTGGAGTTTGTATCATTCCAAGTAAAGACGTTCAGCAAGCTGAACTCCGAATAAAAGCTAGCTTGGTCTGGTCAAGACACTCACAGGCTCCGTCCGTATATCTGGTGCACCAGTAAACTGGAAGAACAGGTCACTCGGGGTTTAAAAGCAAACCGACAACAACTGCACAGAGACCAGAGCTCATTTCAACCCGACCAACACTTACAAGATAACGGAGCAGCGGAAACAAACCCGAGACGCCGGGCAGCATGCGACACCACTAAAGAGGAAGGCCAAGCAGCCGTGGCATATCTACTCGTTTCACGATACGGATGGAAGTTGGAAGTCGACAAATACCCATTTGCATTTTCAGCACGCGTAGAGAAACACGTCTAATCGTTTGTATTTCTTATTATCTGACAACCAAAGTTCCCTCGCCGTCTAGTTCTGGTCTCTTCCAAGTCCTCTGAGAAATATTTGGTTTCTCCTCAGTCGTTTTAAACACTCTTGTATGCAGCCAGGCCTTACCAGGAAAAAAGTAATGTATCCTCCCAAAAAAAATTTGAATTTTCTTTTTTTTTACATATATCTTCTATCATCATTTCCACTCATAACAGCATCACCTGCTTGTGCTGAGATGGACATCTACAGAAAACGTTCTCCATGTTATAAACATTGTTGTGTCGGTCCCACTGCCTGCTTTCAGGCGTCCACCCGTCCTCTGGACATGACAGACGCTCAACGCGGCGCCTTACGCTCATGGAGCGCTATGACACAATCAACTCCTCTCAGCCACAGGCCCTCTACCTTTAAAACACTCCAGATGAAAGTGAGATGGTTGTAAAGCGTAAACGGCATATGGCGGTTATTATTTAGTGTCGCGGCGTAAACTTCTGAGGGATCACTCGTGTGGAGCTGGAAAAGTGTTGGCAGATGTTGAAGCATGAGAAAAGATGACAGAGAGGGTAAGTGCACCGAGAGGGCGAGAACGTACCGGCGGTTAGTAAAAAAAAAAAAAAAAAAAAAAAGAGGAGAAAATAGGGGCAAAAGTGATGATGGAGGAAGTGAAGCCTGAGGGAAGGAAAAGCCTAAGGGGGACAAACCGTGGGCGAGAGCTACAGCCAGACAAAGGGAACGAGAGAGAGAGAGAGAGAGAGAGAGAGAGACAGAGAGACAGAGGAGGATAAAGAGCCATGAAACAGGCAGAACTGTTGGGTCTGCCTCCCAGGGTGATTGTGGAGCCACTGGTGCAGCTCTGCAGAACCTGTGCTTAGTAGCGTGTTTACATTAATGAGCTAAGAGCTGCTCCGAGTCTCCAAACGCGCACACACACACACACACACACACACACACACACACACACACACACACACGCACACACACACACACACGCACACACACACACACGCGCACACACACACACGCGCACACACACACACACACACCACTTCAGAGGACATGGCACTGACGTACATCGATATGGTGGATATGTGTCAGCTGGTCCTGTAACCATCAGCATAAGCTGCAACTCATCTGACCCGCCCACCCCCAACCAAGACTCACTGAAACCCTGGAACAAGTCTTCATCCTTAAATTAAATGATTTATGTCAGGGGGACCTTTTATTGTCCCCAGAAGGGAGCACAGCGACCACAAAGTAACTCTGTAAACACAGTTATGACCCCACAACATGAATAATACAGGTGTACACACACACACACACACACACACACACACAGCGTGTTATGTCATACCTTACAAATAAATGGACATCTAAAGAAATTTTAATAGAAATGACTTCCCCTTCTTGAATATAACTGAAGGCAATCAGAAGAAAAAACACATTTGTTTGTATTGTAGTCTCATTTTATTCTTTAAATATTACAGTGAATAACTTTACATTCCAGCAATATGAAGGAGTGCTTGAACCCAATGACTACTGGATATGTAAATATTAATATAACCGTAGAACATATCCCAAATATAAATTATAGTTTGGGATCACAATATTATACAAGATTTTTTTTGTTTTTACTTCCCCCTGATTAAGACCAACTTCATTTTATTGTTGGATTTTTTCCCCTCTCAGTCTTACTGTGATGGTGGTCTTGTGAATTATAAAGCATATTCTGTGAGTTGGCCCTGGTTAAATAAAAGTATATTGAACGAGATTAAATCATTGTTGGTTCATATAGAGCGGGGATAAGGTCTCGTACACTGTAGCCATGCTCACTAATCCTGAAGGTTATTAGGATGGAATTAGATTCAGAGACGTCTCGGCATTTTAGATCCATCTTAGGCTGCATAAAGTACACATCAGTCCAGAATTTACTCGAGGGGGGAGAGAAAGAGAGAGAAAGAGAGAGAGAGAGAGAGAGAGAGAGAGAGAGAGATCGTACAACGAAAAACAATGCAGCTCCAGAGTGAGAGTCCAGAGAGAGCACTTAGTATGACGGTACTGTGTATAAGTGTGTGTCGAGCAGGACTCCAAGCCGATTCAGGGCATTGGGTGGGTGTAGGGAGGTAGTGGGTGGTTGTTATGCAAGTTGTTGTTGACAGCAAGTGATCGTCTCAGGCTTGGGGTAAAAAAAAAAAAAAAAAAAGGAAAAAGAAAAAAGCAGGAGCTTTATTTTATTCCCTCTCAACTCGCTGTCTCCGTGTCGTCTTGAGCGTCTCGGAAAGTGCTCAGATCATATGCAAAGCTGTTCTATGCTAATGTGTGTGTACACACTTTGGTAGCGGTGTCGGACCGGCAAACACAAACTGCATCACAGCCTTGCCTCCACCTGCCTCCTTCCTCTTGCTCCTTGTTTTCTTTCTCCTCTCATCTCTTGGATCAAGGCAGAAATGTGGGCAAAGGGAAAAGCGAGAGGAAGGCGGCGAGAACCTTGGCTGGTCCGACCGTCCATTTGAAGATTTGAGGAGCGCCTCAAAGTCAGGATTGAAGTGTTGGAAACACATTTCCTGTCGTACTTGACCTGGAGGAACTTCTTCCCAAAGTGGACACTGTGCAGGAGTGTAAGAACGTGGGGGTACGCACATCGTGAGTTTCCCTGAACGCTCGGATAAAGCGGGTCCCTTTAAATATTATCACTGCAAATTGTGGGGCAGCGTGATCTGGTCTCCTTTGGTGAAGGATGCATCAGTTTCCTCGGCTAAAGGAAGCAGTGAGCCTCCTTTCCCTGGCTTATCGGGAATTCAAACGTTCCTCATCATCGCCGCTGCTTAAACACTTCTGGGGGTTGAGGAGAAGTGGATAGGAAAGGTGATAGGAGGGACTGTTAGGACGCACCCAGTGTCCATCAATGTCTCCACGATGTCCTGGCCAACAGCCGGAGCTCCTTCAGCAACAGACTCATACCTCCTAAGTCTGCTTCAGTAAAACACCATTTCATAAGTTACTTCTAGTATTGTTTTATCTTACTTCTAGATTTTGGGTTCAAAAAAAAAAAAAAGAACAAAAGTTTGGGATGATTTATTCGTCGGTGCAACTAAAACACGAGATGAACTTCACTCCTGCCCACATGCGTTTCCTTCGTCGCACTTGCCCAGTTCTTTGCGGCGTTAACATGAAGCCCAAAAACCCATTCCTTACCGCGCTAAAACACGCAGCAGCAATCAGCAGAAGTTATAGAGCCAAGACACTGGCAACGGTTTCCTTATTTTAAAGTCAAGTGAGTGAAATTAAAGAGCCAGCCAAGCCGGTTCTATCCTTAAAGAGGCTGCCTTTTGTACCGACTGACTCATGAAAGTGAGTATTGCTCGAGTTGGAGGCAGTTAAAGTGACCAGGCGTCTGGCGGTCGCTGAGGCAGTGTTTAACACCATGTGAGGGGAACATCAAGGCCTTCAGCACTCCGTCTGTTGACCACTTGGCCAAATAAATGTAGCTTTTTTACAAATCTGTCTCCCTCACACCTCCTAGAAATGTGATACTATCATTTTTTGTGGACCAAAATGAAACCTTTTTTTTTTTTGGACCTTGTTTTTTTTTTTGTCCTCATCTCCGTGCATAGAAAAATTGATCATTCGTTTTTTATGACACACAAAGCGGCTGGTATTGTTCTTAAGCGAATGAATATGCCTTGGCAGGGACAGTTGTAAACTTCCCCACATGTAATAAAGCTTTGACTTACGCTGACCACTAATTATCAAAAGTAAAAATAACAAAATAAGCTTAAAACAAATTCCCACATTGATGAAGGCAAGTAGGCGACTGTTTAAACGCAAATCAGGAATCTACAATACAAGCACACTTTCAACACATGCAATTATGATATATTATAATTAGCACTATTATTATGATCACACAAATACAGATAAAGACACTGTGCCAAAAAAAGAAGAATTTTTTTTTCCTTCTTACTTCTACTGTTTGGCAAATCAACAAAAGCGGTGGGCAGGAAGCAAGAATTCATCTTTTAAAAAGGTACAGTGATCAGCAGACGGAGGACTGAGCCATCACAGCAATACTGTTAAAGGCCTTTCGTAACAAACGGCTAAAACTCTGGACTTTTGTTAGAAGAGGAATCAACTACTTTTTAACTGATCGTTGTCCACAAAGCATGGAAGTGCACCTCTTACTGTTATCAGTTATACAGTACAATGCATTCTCTTTATCTTTATAACAGTTTGTTTCGATCCTCATACAGAAAACCTCTGACTCCACATGCAAAATGCCCTCCCCGAAATACAATCTCAGAAAAGTATAATACATTTCAATTACGCAACAATAAAAAACGAGAACCTTTTTGACAATAGAGTTCAAATTCTTCATTTGCGAAGCTATAACCTACAGTATATATGGATTCCGTATGCAGCAGCTTTTATATCAGTAAATTCCCCAACATTTTCTGCTTTTGAATTCTTGTCCCTGAAATTGAACCCGTTGTTGGATCAAAAATTTTAGTTTTTCCTGTTAACCTGCAGTCTGGACCGCTATCCAGTTCCCCAAACCTGGAGGTTACGGAAGTGGATAAAGTGGCCATTATGCCTTAGGTGTGTGTGTGTGTGGACGTGAACATTAGTGTGTGCGTGGAGTTTTGGTCTCAGAGGGACATGCACCACATCCTGCCGGGCTTCATGTATCATTGTGAGAGGTTGGCCGTCGGGTGATGAAGTGTCCAGTCACCCCTTCCTGGGGCACCTATTGGAGAACCGCCCTTCCTTGCGCACACACTCGTAAACACACGCACACGAGGTGCAGTGGCATGATAAGGAAAAAAATCAGCTTGAAATGTGTGATGAGAAAGGACGAAAGACAAAAAATCACAGTAAAATGAAACCTCATCGACGATGGTGAGAACATGGATATTTGCAATTCCACGCTCCAGTCTCCTCTTTACCAGTTTGCAAGAGCATTTTCTAAAAGTTCCACCTCGGGAGTCGTTTTTGAAAAGTTGCGATACCAAAAATGCAACGAAAGTTTGACGTTTTCACAAAGACTATAGTAGAAATCATTTTAATTGGAATTCAGTCAAATGTTGCCACAATTTCTCTGCTGTTCTTCTTGGAATTCATCACAGTAAGAAAGCTGGGGGACTTTACATTAGTTATTTATTTTTTTTAATATCTGACCTTTTAAATATATTAAAACACTGATTATCTTTTTTTGTTGCTGGCTGTGAAGCCAATTTTTTGTTTTTTTATTGTTATAACATACATGATAACACCAGACGACAACCTCCCCCAACAACTTAAATCCCCTGTTTAAAATAACAAACGTTTTACACAGGTCATTTCATACAATTCATATTGCGCGAAGTGTGAAATATGCTGTAAAGGAAAGGACGTGTTAATTGTTTATATTGGTACGTTTAAGAAGAATATGTATTTGTCAATTAACAAAATGTGAAGATAATCCATATCCAGCCTCTGAAAGCCAGATGTTAAGTTTTTACAGTTTGACAACTTGCATCACACATTTCCTGATGCTAATGTGGAGAACTGCAGAGTACAGCGAGTGGGCGTGAGAAAATCAAAGCAGAAATGTTCTTGTTGGTGCTGGAAGAGTGAAGGAGTGAATGTCCCTTGAACCTAATTTTCCAAATACTTATTTTTTTCCCCCCCCAACATCATATCTATACTTAAACAAAGAGACTGCTGTGGCCCTTGAAAGTTCCACCGCAGTGTCTCTTGAATTAATTAGGAATGCATCCTTCATCTGGTCTTACATCATTTCCTATCGGTAAAATAAGAGCACATTTATAGTTTGTGGGCTTTGAAAGCTGCGGGTGTCCCCTGTTATTGTCCAGCAGTCAGCCTTTGTGTTCAGTTTATTCCGAAAAAAAACCCAATAATGGGATAGTTGACCAGCAGAGGACTGAGACACAGACCAGATGTGTCTTCAGGCATTAAAAAAAAATGAACAGTCCTACAATTAACCCCATTTGTGATGAATTTACAAATTACTTTTTTTTTTTTTTTAAACCAAGCCATTGATAAAACACAACAAATGCAAAGAGCAGCATGTCATCTTTAAATTACAGATCATACCACAATCCCCGGGTTTGGCCCTGCCTTGTGTTCATTAACTAATTTATTGCAATTGCTGTGAATGTTGATGTCTTGAAAGGATGACCGCCATGGATTATTCTCATCATTAGGATGCTGACAGGTCATCACTGTGCTACAATTCATTCTGCTAATAATTGAATAATTGGACAATACAAACGGTTCTGCCAGTGCAATCTTTAAAAAAAAAATTAAAATCAGCATGATAGATAACATTTTGGCAGGACAGTCAGTTATGTGTTCAATGTATTTTCAGCTTCTGTTCCAGAACCGTGTGTGAATTTCCTCAGTCTCCGACCCTTTTAGACCATGATTAGTCGATAGCTTTTTTGTTTGTTTGACTATGGCAACAGCTTATTTCATGATTTGTCTCTCAAAAACCACTAGGTCTTTCTGCTGATTTGTTTATGTTTCATACTGAACTCTTACATTTTTAGGGTAAATTCTGGCTCTGGAGCTTCATCTTTGGGCGACATTTAACTTGTGCTGTCAGTCAAATACGAGAGTAACAGAGGTTGATGGCGACACCTGAATTAAAACAAGAGTCTTCAAAACTGACCTGCACTTTGCTGCGTCGGTGTTTCACATGCCTTTTGACACTCGTGCACTTTGACGAGGAGATTGCAGCATTCGAAAAAGCACAAGCGACCCTCTGGTATTTCATTCATGTCAAACACCTTGGAGTAGAAGTTAAAATCTGTACATATCTAAATAGAACAAACCAACCTGTGACCGTCCTGCAATCCAAGGATCACCGCAAATGCCGGGTGCTCGGATTAGATAATTAGTTCTGCTGGGATGGGCTGGTCAGAAAGGGCGGGTGACATTTTGTCATCTGCTTAACACTGAGGTCCCCTTGGGGGGCTAATGAGCGCCATCATTTTTAGTGATCAATAAATCATGCCTTATTGATTTCTCACTTCTCCCCCCTCTAAGCCGGCTTCTGTTCTCTGAAAGTCAAGTGAACAGGAGGGGAGGATAGAGGGAGGAGACAGGTGGAGGGAGGGCAGGGGGACGGGGGGGTGGTGTGGCGTGGGGGGTTGATTGGTGGGCAAATGGGGGGGATTAAAGGGGCCAATTTTGTGGAATAGAGGATGGTGAAATAATGAAGGATTTCGGGGTTGAAAGGAGTGTTGAATAGAGTGGTGGGTAGAATGTTACTGTTAGCCAATGGAAAAGAAGAAGTTGTTGTTTTCCAACAACAACGAATAGTTGACTTGTGACCCGTGTAAACAAAAATAATCTGATTGCACAATAAATAGATGGATGATAGACTTTTATTGCCATTTACATCAGAGATGCAGTGCAAAACACACAAAAGGTACCCGAGATAAAATACCTTCAAAATCCCTGTGATAAAATAAGGTGCAGTTCCAGAATAAATGAGTGGAAATGACTTAAAACAGAGCAGGATTACTAATGCAACAACACATCATCAGTAGGGTAAAACTAACCCGTCTCACGACGGTCTGGAGGTTCTTCAAAGAATTGCTTAAAATCGGGAAAACGGTGTACATTCACCACCTCATTCTCAAAGTTGCTGCCGTTCTAAGCAGCAAAACTTCGTCAAGATCAACTTGCGGCTCGGTGGCACATGGATCAAACTGCCAGCTTTGTGACTGGAAGAACCCCTCTCCCAGCAGAGCTGATGCAACGTCTACATCCAAACTTCTACAGCCTGTATCAAACACCCCCCACCCCCGTCAATAAAAAGCAAAGTGTCTGAATTCACTTTGGACCCCAAATGAATAATAAGTAAAAGGTTTTGAATAACAGGATACTGGGAGGAAAAATATACCAGTGAATCCAGCAGCTGTTTTCAGGTGTCATTCAACTGATTTGATACTGGAGGCAACAGTCCTAGAATATATAAAAGTACCCGAGGCTGCATTTGACGAGGAATTAGCTTGCGTGCCATTCATGAATCCGATCATTTAAAAGCAGAACGACGGCATGGAGAATGACAAATGGATCCTGCCATATTCAAGTCGAGGCAGTAGACATGAATTATGCGCGTCTCCAAATTTCCTAAATCTAAAAAAAAAAAAAAAAAAGACATTTGAGTGTTGATCATTGTTGATACTACTTTTTTTTTTTTTTTTTTGTAAATTACAAACAATGTGATTTAAATAAATGTCTTCCTCTGACAAGCGGGCTGAGTGACATCTTTAGACTCCAGGGGTCTCATTTTTCAAGTGTTTGTATCCACAGTTGTGCCTGAAAATGTTTCTGCTGACAGACTGCGCTTCGTCAGTATCAGTCAAAACAAGTAGTCGTGTGTTTGAGGGAATTTTGAAGCGCTCTTGCACGCATTGACGGCAGCTACCTCACATTTGGTAGCAACCAATGGGCTCGGGAAGGCCGACCCAGTACACACACAGACATTCTGTTTGGTAAAATGTAAAGAGAAACTGACCCAAGTGACGTGGCGTCTTTGCCCGTCCATCACCTCAAATATGGAGTTGGCATTTTAACATGTCCCCACTCTGGAACCTGCGTTCATTTGCGGAAAACTATGTCTCACTATGCTGAGCTTGAGCTTTGGCTGGAACAGCGAGTCCAACCTAAACAGATGACCGGCTCAGGACAGGGGGCAGAAAAGGCAAATTGGATTCTCTTTACCCATCTGGAGACATAGATCCTATCAGTCAGATGTTTTAATGACGGTTCGTACATTGGTAAACAGAACTAAAACCAATGGTCTGATTTACTATGGTCCTGTATAAAGAGTGTGAAATTACTCATGCAAATTGATTGTGCTGTCGGTTTGGGCACGCTTTGTGGGTGAAAAATTACCACGGCTATAAGCGCTATGATGCACAAAGAGAAGTTTTGAAATGACGTATTGGAAGAAATGCGAGTATAGAATTCAACTTAAAGAAGTCCACGTGAATAGGCTACCCATCCCCCCCGCCGAGGTGATGAAAGCAACAGAGATCGACTCACTCAAAGAGGCTTCATTAAGCACTCTCGCCATCAGGTTATTCGGGGGCTTTTAAGAGACGTTGCAAATACTTATCACAGTAGGAAATGTTAAGTGCTGCTCCGGTGGAGCTTATGTGGTCAGTTGAATCTGTTATTGTCAGATATGTCTTCAGGAAGCAGTAAAGCAGCTCCTCTAAACAGAACCTAAAGGTACAATGTGTTTGGTACACGTGTTTGAGGCCAAACTCAACAACAAAATCCAACGACACAAACTGCTGACCTTGCATATGCGGTCAATTATGACATCAGCCTTCATCCCTGAATATGGAACGCCTACGTCTTGAAATAGCAACTCCAGAAGGCGGTCTGACCCGATTGAGCTAAGACAAACTGAGGTAGATCCAGTGTTTCAGCCTGGAGGCCCCCCTCTCAGTGGTAATGGAGCCATAAGTGACAGGAAAGTACTTAAGTGTTCGTGAGGAAAATTAACCCTGGATACAAAGCAGGCACATTGACCCAGGCCTTCATAAGTGCCCCCCAAAAATGAGGTGAAAATGGATTTTAAGTGTCAAATGGGACATCAGGAAGATTTGCAAGTTGGTTCTAATGCGTCTCAAAAAAAAATCCCCACAAAAAATCCCCAAAGGTGAAACCCACGTGTGCAATAATAAATTATTTCTTAGTCTGATTCTCTGACCACTATAATGTAGTTTTATTATTTGATGTAAATCCGTCAGCCATAACATTTTGACCACAGACAATTGAAGTGGAAAAACTCCAGGTACTGGGCGACGTGTATTAGACAGTGAATGAGTCCGAGGATCTGACACAAGGACAAATTGTCCGGGTTAAACCACGGTGCTCTCGTGGCACATTGCCGTTCTGTAATGTCAGTTGCTGACCAAAGTGGCCCATCGCAGGGGAAAGAGGTGATGAACAACAGATGATGTTGAGCTGGAAAGGTGTAAAACAACCAGGCCTGCAGTGACCTTCCATGGCAAGAGATCCATTCTCAGTAAAAGTGTTTCTCCTCAACAAATAAAGACTTGATAGGCTTTACTATAATGCAAGTATATACTGTAAATGTAGAACATCTACCACCTACGCAAGTTGAAAGGTGCCCTGAACTCTTTTAACAGTGCATATTTTGGTAGAGTAACTCAGATTAACTTGGTGTAATATAACATTTTGAAATGTAAATTAACTGTAAACACGCGGAAACAGCTTTATCATTATTTGGTATATATGATTACTGTGTACGAGGACCTTTAAACCTTGTAAAATGAACACATAATGCCACACAGAAATTTAAATAATTTCTAGCTTTATTAGAATCATTCGAATTTTCACCTTTAAAAAAAATTGCAACACAAAATGCTATACATTATACATCCTGCAGAATCAAAACATCCCATTGCAGGCCTGTTCACTTGAGTGAATGAAAACCAAAACAGAGCGAGAGCAATAAAGAAACAAGCAGCACATTTTTGCAGATGTGCCATGCAAACACTTTACTCCTCCATGAGCCTCGGATCTGGAAGCAGGTGAAGGTGAAGGTGAAGGTGTGATGAGCCTCCAGGGTGGAGTGCCTTCTGGTGGATGTGTCTTGTTTTCTTGACAAAAACGAAAAAAGATGCAACAACGAGTACAGACCAAGCCACAAGGAGCAGCCTTGTTAACTGAAGTCCTTCTCTGCTCACTTAACAAGCAGTTAATTCAGTCCAAAAACAAAACAAAACAAACAAACAAACAAAAAATGCCTCAGAACTTTGAGCTAAACTTGAAGAAATGTGTCTTCCTGCAGATTACCTCACTAATAAACCATAGATGATGGTTACTGCACTCACTTTAGTGCACAACTTCCTAAAACTCCTTGCTGTTTCCTTTCCTCTCGGCCAATCACAGGCACACCTGCTGGCTTGTGCCTCACAAGCTCTCACCTGCACTCTATTAGCCAATTAACATGAAATACCCTGCACCTGACCACATTTCTCCAGAGAAAGCTCTTAAAAGTTAAAATTTCTTTTACAAATTAAATTAAATCAAACACATTTAAGCATAATTAGACAAACATTTTTAACAAACCAAAAATCTGTATTTTAATCACTTTTTTAAATACATGTTTGAAACCCGCTATTTATTAAGTCAAATTTATCATAAACAAATATTATGGATATTTTTCTCTTGGCTACACCGACTATATATCAACTAGTATGAACTGATGAAAACACGCACACAAACTTACTTAAAAACAACACAGAAACAATCCATTAATGGAGATAGAATTTGACTTAAATATCACGATTTACTAGCCATGACTTTCCTCGAATCTAGAAGCAACAGTACAGATATTTTTGTGTAACATTTACAACTGTGAAAAAAGACAAGACTCTGATTTGCACATGGAAATTCCAGTTATTATTCTTATTATCAAATTATTCTGCATTATCATATTTATAATTGAAGGTGCAGTTTGCACTACTGCTGGCTGTTTTCATTTAAGATCCAGCCTCTCTTTACTTTCCATTTCACCTGCCATTTTTCTTACTGGAACGAGGATAGACTAGATTTTGGATTTACATGCTAAGATTACACAGCTAATCTGATAGGCACTGACATCAGTGTAAAGAAATCATGACTATAGTTTTAAATTTAAAAAAATATATATATATCATCATGAAACGTTAAATGAAAGAAACTGCACAAATGCAATTACTGCACGTGTATTGTTACCTGCTAACTGTACATTGTTAGACTTTTGCATTTCAACCATTTTATAATTCAAAGCGTCGCTGGACCGACAGATGACTTTGGAACCAGACCAGAATATGTTGTCGTTTTACAGCTATACGCTTTGTTTTACCTTCTGCACAAATTAATGCAACGCTGAATGGATATCAATTAATAGCTAATATTTCAGCGGCCTTGCTTGGATACAGACAGTAGAATTTGTATAATGGAGTTCTTCAACTTTTAATTGGTTGTGAAAATAATATGCCTCCTTTTTTTTTTTTTTTTTTTCCTGGCACACATTTCCGGTAAAGTGGCAGCACATCACGAAAGCATGCCTAACCAATTAAAAACTTTATTTGTGGTTGAGAATTATCAATTAAGGGGTGCCACCTAGAAAGGAATCCAGCAAAAAAAAAAAAAAAGAAGAAGAAGAGAGAAGAAGAATGCACCGACTGGATGTAAAGTATGCTTCAGTAGATTTTAGAATAGATTCAAGGCCGGAGGAAAATGACTCCAGACAACTGCAGTGAACTCAAGACAAACCTGCTGAGCTTCTCTCCGTTGTAAAAGTACCAGAGCATATCATAGCACATGCAGTATTTCCTCGAATATTGTGTCCACACAAGGCAGTTCAATGGAAATGATGTCGTCCACATACAGGATGCTATCACTCTTTTCTGCTTCTTTGCAGACCAGGGAGATGTTTGTTTTTTGTTTTTTTTTGGGGGGGGGTATTTAAAATACATTTTTACACAGTGGGATTGACTCAAATGTGCAAGGTTCTGCGATAATATTTTCAAAGTGACTTTTTTGCATCAGATATCATTCCGTCGTCTCTATATTGTTTTTTTTTATTTTTTTTAATGAGCGTGCACATTCGTTTGGCACATAGAGAGGTGAAAATGTATTTTGATCCGCGGGTGTTTGAAATACCATTTCATAATTTTCCTCACAATAATTCTGAATTACCAGGCTTCAACTCAGCTGCAGCCTTTCTTCTGAAAGTCTCAGATATGTATGATGATGACATGTAGCAAAGAGAGAAAACCAACAACACAGGTCCTATACCCGTCCATCGCTAACCGGGTTGTATTTTAATCATTTGCACAATTTTTAACAAGTTAGCTGTTTTCAATGTCACATTTTGTTTGCGAGGGAAGGTGAAAGTGGACATTAGAGATCGAACTGTTGTTGGCCGGCTGATGCTCTATTTGATCTGAGCATGGCGAAATGACATTTGCACCGTCGTTCACAGCCTTTAAAAAGTTCCTTAGGCTCGTTTTTTTAATGCAACGTTTCGGTGAATCTGGTGAGACTATTGGGACGGTCCACCGCCGATGTCAAAGGAAGACATCTAAATCACAGAAAATCAATTAAAACACCTAATTTGCGTGTCATTTGTCGAGCATCACCATTAAAATGCGCTGATTCAGACGTAGTCACATAACATAACTGTCCAGTTTGTCATCTAATCTTCATTGAGACGAAAGTAGACTGGTTTTGTCCCCTAATTTCTGACGTAAACTCAAAGTTTACCGACAATTTCCCCCCCCAGTTTTGCGATCCCATCCTATTGTCTTCCACTCAGTTGACAACGAGCTGCCGTGCCATGATTATTGATGGCAAAGTTCTTTTCGTGGGATATATACATTCTATGTAAATGTCAGCCCTCCACCCCAGGATGACAAATCGTACTTTCCTGTCAACCGTCACGCCACCTTCTGTTCTGGGTTGTACCAACATTAGCTCACACGGGTTGGGATCTTCTGTTTTAATTACGTGAAGGGAGGGGTGGGGTGGCAACATTAGGCTACATCTAATTAACAGCATGTGTATTAGTAGCAGGGCACCATCAGAACGGTATCTAAATTAATTAGGTTTTGATTTAAGATATTAAATTCAAATTAATCATTGGGAAATGGAAATGATCCTTGACGCCGCTCCAGCTGCGAGGTCGGCTCCTCCGTCGCCTAGCTGGATCGCGTTACTTCCACACGCGCCCTTGGGGTAGTTGTGCTATTGCTGTGGCGCCAGAGAAAGCACCGCGGTATATTTGTTAGTGGAGGGGACCCTGAGCTCCACAGGTATGGGGAACGATAAGTGTACGGGCTGAATGTTCGTCCTCGCGCGAGGACGTCCTTTCTATTGACGGCGGAATCTCACCGGGAGAGTTGAAGTGGCTCCATTCAGCAGAACAA
This sequence comes from Blennius ocellaris, assembly GCF_963422515.1. Taxonomy (NCBI): domain Eukaryota; kingdom Metazoa; phylum Chordata; class Actinopteri; order Blenniiformes; family Blenniidae; genus Blennius; species Blennius ocellaris. Next base: position 3,119,668 of record NC_137666.1, read on the forward strand.
CTCGCATCCGCTCCGTATGCCCTATTATGATTTGCTGCATGTCTTTGGTGGCGGAACTTTTCCTTCCCTTTGTCTTAGTTGAGCTACAACCCCCCAACCCCACCCCACCCCACCCCCCCACCCGACAACCGGAACACAACCGGATCGCCAGGTGAGAGAAAATTGCAGATCTCGACGTCCCCTCACTGTTATGATACACAATCATCTGAACAATGGTTTTTAACTGGAAAGCGTGGAACGGACAGAGGGTCTGATTGAAACAATTCAGAGCCTTCAACTCCCGTTTAGCCTTGATTTGAACCCAGAGGACGAGACCCGGAGGTGGGCTGCATCCGGCGCTCCATTTCGGAGTCGTCTCTCCCGACTTTCCCTTGTTTGTTTTCCTTCATCCCCGGTTAATTAGCACCGGCGAGATAGCTATCTTAACTTGTCAAAACAATGAAATAGTATGAAAAGCGGCAAAAAGAAGCCCGTGATTACATGGTTTATTTTTCTTAAGTCAAGCACTGTATCTCGCACGCTGCTTCGTCGTCACGGCAATCAGAGCCTCTCATGCTGCAGACAATCAGTCAAAACAGAGCACAGCGGCTCAAACTCATCATCCGAGCTGCTCTCAGTGTGAACGCCGAAGAAATATGCAACAGTGGCGGAAAGCGACTAAATTGCCACACAATTACCCAACTAAACAGTTCGGCAGATTTTATGAGATCTTATTCTGGCTGCGGTATGTATACATGTATTTCACACTATTACAGCTTTATGAATATATTGCTGGTTAATCTGTACTGGCTGTAAATACTTTTTTTTAAACTTTATTATTGAACTCACTCTCTTCAACTGCATTAGCTCTTCATCGGTTGTTGAAATTTGCCGTTAATCTTCTCCAAGTATGCTTCGAGAAGTGATCGAGTGCAACCATTAAATAGAGCAGGAGGCCGAGCTGAGTACCTCTGTGAGTGAGTGTATTGTAATCCTGCCACATATAATATTCCCCAGGTTTGTTTAGGACCACGGTTATTCAAAATCAATCGTCGGGTGGCTTCTGAGCAGTAGTTTAGTGTGGAATGGATCAACGCTTCCACGTCATGAGGTCATGGTTTCATGGCTGCGGTGACGCGAGCTCAAATACTGAGAGTGAACATTCCTCGTGTTTTCACAAGTCTGAGAAGCAGCTTTGTATTATTTTCATGATATAATAGGAAAATTATTTGAGGGGATTTTGCGAGGGTAACTTGTTTTATAATTCAAGTTCTTCCGCCTTTATTTCTTTTCACAAAATGGCTAAAATGTATTGATTTATCTCAGAATTTTATGAAGAGTTTATGAATTACAGAGTGTAGTTGTTATCCACATTAATATTTATATTGCTACAATTGCATTTGCTGCCCATTTAATTTCCTTTTTATATTATTATTAATAAGGTATCTTTCATTTATTCGGTTTAATTCTTAGAAGCCAGTTTAGTTTTTAGTTTATATGTGACATTTTATTTGACCACAACAAATTGCGGTCCCTCCATCATTTTAATAATCTAATGCATTACTCACGTTAAGATGCATACAAAATGCATGATCAAATATTTGGGATATTTTCAGTTACAATGTGAGAAAACAAAACTCCACAATTGTTTTGGTAATTGCATAGTGCATTAAAGTGTGTCATTGCGGATAAAATCAGTTCACAAAGTATTGATTGAATGGTATTTTTATACAACCGAATTAAAACTATGGAACAATAAAATAAAACACATTTGACCAAAGTTGGTCAAATGTGGCTTGCAGTCCCTCTATTATAAGTTATTTATTATTTTGTTGGATTGTAAGTAAATAAATTATTCAATAAATAATTAAATGATGCAAATGCATGACAATAAAAAGACAAGATACAAGAAAAATACTCATCAAGACAATTACATTTCATCTGCTTATATGTTATGTTATATAGCAAATTACACTTGGCTGATGACAGAGTGGCACTGTTACTGGAATGCGTTGCCCTGCAGTGTGAAACATCATTTGAAGGCTCGTCTCGCGGCACTTGAGTGACGAAGGTTAATGTTGGAATCATTATCGTGTCACCGGCTCTGTCGAATCCCCTCTGTGGCGCCGCCGAGCGGGTCTTTCCGTTGGACGGTGCCGCTTTGCCACTTCTGGCCCGTGTTTTGGGGAGACGATTGTGCCGTGGCATCATGGAACAAAAAAAATAAAAGGATGGGGGGGGGGGGGGGGGGGGGGGGTTCTAAATAAATCTCTTGTCTCCACCTCTTCTCTAACTGGCTGCAGGTCCCCTGCACGATGATTAGCCGCCTCCCGAGGGGGAGGTGAGTTAGCAGAAGCAAACTCTCTCTAATGAGCTAAGCTCTTCCCCCCGACCCCCCCCCCACCCCCACCACCACCACCACCCACCCCCCCCACACCTCCCTCCGAGGACCCAGGGGTGGTCGGATGGTCCCGGGAGGTGGTCCGCAGCACACCTGTTCTCCCAGACCCCCCCCCCGCCTCGCCTCCCCAACACTCCTACCTTTGTGTAATCAGTGCATTTCTGCACTTTCTTGTTGATGAAGGGGGGTATTCCTCCTCTCCCCGCTGGGACCGCAGCCATTGTGTTTTTTTTTTCCCTCTTTCCTCCTCCTTCATCCTTCTCTCTCTTTTTATGGTCTCATTTTATCCGTAAGCACTCCCGTCTTGGCACTCCTCAGTCGTACCACACCACTGTTTGATCCTTGCGCTCGGATGTTTGTTTTCGCCGCGTCGTTCGTTATAGCCGTCTTGCTTATTTGCGTTTGCAGGTAAAAATGATCGATGTTGTTAAATGAAATAACGGCGACAGACAATGAGTCACCAAAGGCCACCTGGCTCCGACCTGCAACCCCCCCCCCCCCCCCCCCCCCCCCCACCACCACCACCACCACCACCGCCCCCGTCCAATTTGCAAGACAACACTTCCCTCCTTTGTTAATTAGGGCAAATTTTTTTGTTTACATAACCAACTTCAGGGTCACTGACGACAAGCAGCATCTTGGGACGAGGGGGGGGGAGGGGAAGGAGATGCGGGCGGGGGCAGATGGGTGCACTGGTAACCCGTGGCTAAACAAAACATCCTACCTGCTGCCTGCCGGCATCAAACTCCCAGAAGCCATCGGGCGGGCACGTGTTTTTTTTTTTGGCGTGGGCTGGGAGACGCGGAGGCCTGACGGGGGGGGGGGGGGTTAGTGGAGCCCGTCCTGCAGCCCCTGGGGCTGAAATATGGCTCAAGACCAAAGTTAAGGCCTGTCTAATTAGTCTGGTGAAGGCTGTGATAACAAATAAACATAGAGGAGGTTCGGGGAGCTCTCAGGGGTGATAATGCCTGAGCAGATCTAATGGCGCACTGCTTCTGGTTGTTCACCGAGTCCTAATGGCGCTGTGCGCCAGACAGACCCACAGCAGCACCTCGAGGCCTCGCCTTGGGGTTCATCATCAAATCCATCTGTTCATTTCCCCTCCTTCACTCTGTAAATAACGCCTCGGCGGTGAGGACTGTAGCATGTAGACCGTGCTTCAAGCAAGATTGAGTGGCAAGTTAGTCAAAATACGTTCGACGCATGTTCACGTTTTTACAAGTCTCCAACTGTAGGCTACATGGAAAAGAATGACTGTGAAGAAATACGTCACAGAAGCTTTTAAGTGCTCCTTTTGATTCAGACTGAAACCACACTGATGTGTTGTCACCTCAGATGATAATCAAACTATCCGGCAGTGTCATGAAAGTTACTGTTCTCGTAATCAAGACTGTCTTATCATGTGCACACGACTTTAGTGCAGTAGTGTGTCTGTGGCAATAGCTGATTAACTAATCAATGAGTCTCGAAAACCATGTCTGTTTATACGCAAATGGCATAAATGGTTAATGGATTTCACTGAATTAAAGCTTTTCCATTGTTAATCACATTCACCCATTCGCACGCTGATCTATGCAAGGTGCTCAATCAATCCATTGGGCTCAATTTGGGGTTCAGTGTCTTGCTCAAGGACACTTCGGCATGTGGATAGGGGGAGAAATAAGGAATCAAACCTGCAAAATTCCGACTGAGAGACAACCTCTCGACCAACTCAACCACCAACTGCTGCCATTTTCCTGTAGGGCCTCTAGGGGGTGCAGTTTTTGTTGTTTTTGTAATGAAATATGAACAGACATTAAAGTTGGATTGTTATTCGGGTGACTCTTATCTATAAAACTACTAAGTCCCAGGGGAAAATGGACACTCTGGATGCTGCCATTGTTGTTATCGTCAATCTACTCACACATATGCAGAAGAACTATTTACTACAGAGGTGGTGTGCATGTGCAGTGTTAAAAAAAAACAAACCCATTTACATGAAGGTGGAGTCAGGGAGTTTTCAAAAAGTAAAATGGTGAAATATCTTTCAAGTAGCTGTCTGGAGGACTGAGTCAGTTTAGGATTAATAAGGTCTTCTTTTACCAGTAAACAAGAGTTGATTTAAATAGTAACAGTGCTCCTCACCACTGGAAAGGCTTTGTTAATCGGGACCAATGGTTCCTCTACATTTTAGAAATAGATTTAAGCACAAATTGCTGCACAAGCTCCAGATGCAGGAGGAAGACTGGAGCAACTTCACAAAACCTGAAAATGTGGGATTTTTTTTGTGTTTTGTTTTTGTTTTCCTTATTATTATATACTTAGGGACGTGATTATGCAAAAAGTTCAGTTAATTGTAAGTGTGATGCAAATGAAATCATTGTGTCAGGAAATTAAGCACCGTTTGTATGTTCAGCCCCACTTTGGTGAACTTGTCATTGGTGGTTTGAAGGCTTACAGGAAGAAATGCAGACGTTATCAAATATGATTGCTCGCCCTAGAAACGGTAAATGGCTCCGTGGCCCTTAAAGCCGCAACTTTCTTTCAATGTCATTCAAACGCGTAATGATTATACTTGAGTTGGAGAAAATGGCAGAATGTGTCTGCGTAATGACGGCTTGCTGGTGGGTGACCACTGAGAGCTGCTGGCCTTCCTCTGCTGCCTGGCTGCGTGGCGTTGTGCTGGTCGGCAAGCATCACATCTTATGAAAGGGCAACCGCTTGCCAGTCAGACGTCCATCAAGGCTGCGCCCCAGTGGGCCAGCGTGAGGCCATAATCCCTGGAAGTGCTCCTATGGTTCTCGCCCTACCTCCCATATCTCCTCCATCCTCTCCTCGACACATCCCTTCCCTCCATGCTGTTGTTTTGCTCCTCTTCTCCCCAGGTAGGGGGTGTTTGGACCACGCAGCGTGACCTGGCTGCCAGGGGAGGGATCCAGGGAGGGGCTCCGGGGCCACAGGTGAGGCCTGAGCTCAATCTACCCCCCATCCATCCTGCCTCTCCCTCCACCTCCCCTGGGTGCCAACTTCACCTCCTCCCTGTGCCCAGCAGGCCAATCAAGCCATATCTGTGTGCCATGCAACCTGGGGACCAGGGGGACAGAGGAAGGGAGGGAGGGTAATAGCGGAGCAGGCAGGCAGGCCGAGGCCCCATGTGGACCTCCTGTCCCCCTGAAACCCTCCCAGGATCTGTGTCACCATCACCACCACGTTTAATTACCTCGCTCATCTTCATTAATTCATGGGGCTTCTTTATTCCCTGCAGGCCGGAGATAGATAGAGAGGGAGGAAGGAAGGGAGGGAGGGAGGCAGGGAGGCAGGGATGGAGGCAGAGGTGGAGGGGGAGATGCCACTCTGCTCAACAACAACAACAACAACAATAACAGTGGCATCAGGCGCCACAAAAACAATGATCCCAGCAGCTGGAGATCCGGGCTGGAGGCGACCCCCCCTCCCACCCCCTACCCTGCGGGCATTTTGCCATCTGAGGGCCGCAGGGCTCCAGGGTCAGTTTGGCCATCACAGGAGACCCGGGAAAACAAATCTCTGCAGCCTGGCCGAGGAAACACCTCTGAGACCAAACGGTAAACAGGGTCTATTGATTTGAGGCCCTCGATGCCGCTCCCCGGACAAAGTGACCATAATGACATTAGAGAGTAGAAGCTCAGACGCTACTCACTGGAGACGGGGATTAGAGCCACGGCTAATAAAATGACTATTTCATGGACCGAGGGATCAGTGTTGCATTGTGTGGCTGTTTGTGGAGAGGCTGGGGAAGTCCATTAAATACAAGGGAGGGAGTGAATAAACGATTCAAAGGCTTGATTAATACAGCGTGTCATATCTATTTCTTTATTTTCAAATGAGTTTCCACAGAACTGCAGTTTCCCCCCCGCAGTCCAAAAACGTGCCTTTGAGGTTAAATGGCGTCTCTAAATTGGCCATAGTGATGAATGTATGTCTGTCTGTCTCCCTGTTTATTTGCCCTGTGATGGACTGTCCAGGACGTACACTATTGGCTCCAACGCCCTGAAACTCTGAATTATATGAGGCGGCATTAAAATAAAATGGTTGTTAAACATGATGATAACAAACACAGAAGAAACACCTAACTGAATTAGTGATTTGGTAACATTGAAGTGTATTATTTCACATTTTGCCTGCTCCAACATATTGACTCGCCGTGTTTTTACAACTGCAGCTTATTACCTGTTAATTGTCTTTTATCCTTTTGTTTGTCTAAAGCTCGTGCTTGTCTGGTCTTTGCACAGCTCTACCGGTTTAAAATAACACTAACTGAAGGGAGCCACTTGAAGGTCCCAGATGTGGGAAAGGAACCCCGTGTCGGGGAAATGACAAGCTTCTGAAGTGCTCGTGTCTGACTGAAAAGGTAGTTTAAAGAAATGAAAAGGTCATGTTGGCAAGTTTCTCTGCTGAACACTCCAAAGAGCAGTTTGTTTTACGGTTTTGATTGTTTAATCAATCTTTTAGCAGTTTAAAACCAGATTTGCAGGTGGCATGAGCCTCTCAGCAAACATTTTGTAGAGGGTGTGGTTTGTATTGAACATGTCACCAGATGAGACACACACACACACGCACACGCACACACACACGCAGTTCAAGCAAGTCTTTGGATTAAAGGATGAAGATACATGCATGATTGTTTTGCAGTGTCAGCACACACCCGGAATTCAAGCAACTGGTTTTGTTCAACAATCCAAACACATAGAAATCCGAAGTTAAAAAAAAGATGATGTCACACTTTAAGTGAGGTTTTTAGGAAGCAGTGTTGATGGATGTATTCGGCGAAGCACTAAAATGTGTTTTGTCTTCCTGTTTTTTTTTTTTTCTTCCTTTTCTCTCATTCATGGGGAGTTTGGTGCTCCATCTGAGCTCTGAGCTCCAGCGTGGTTGGAGTCGGGGCCCCAGCGGCTTGCGTTGACACCGAGGTCCCACAGAGCAGAAAGTTAATACTGCGACAGATGTGTCGCCTCCGTGCTGCCTCCCGGCCATGCAGAACCTCTCCTTCCCTCCGCTCCTCCCCGCCATTCTCCTCCTCCTCCTCCTCACCCCCCCCCCCTCCTTCCATGCCCACTTTCAATGCTCTTCTGCCTCCTTTTTACATTGTTGTCATCTCATTCGTCCAGTATTTACTACAAAAAGTCAGACGTTTAGAAGGATTTGTAAAAACATGCATTTGAAAGCGATGGCCTGGGCTGAAATCCACCGCTGCTGTGCTGAGGACCAGTTTCACCTGTCTTTTCCCCGAGGAGACCAGAGAATTGAAGGTCACAATACAAACAAAATCTTTTTTTTCTTCTCACTTTCTCTTTCCATTGTCCACGATTGAAGCTCTCCTTTTTTTTTTTTTTTTTTTTAATATAGTTTTATTTAACCCATTCAGTGCTGCTTGAGTCATCCTCTCTTCCTCAGTGGTGGCTTGACAGGACACTGATGTGTGATGAGTGTCTCTCCTCCCTCTCTCTCTCTCCTTACTCTCCATTTCCACTTTCACAACTCCTCTATGTCTCCTTCCTCTCTCACTCTTAGTTTCCTCTTTGTCTCTCTCTTGGCCCACCATGCCCCCCCCCCCACACACACACACACACACACACACCCTCCCCCTTTTCCTCGTGCCTCCAATTCACATCACATGAGTCTCGGAGATTGACAGCCTCCCCAAAGACTGAGAGCTGGAACAGATGGAATATGAATGGTTCACTCGTGTATGAAAAAGGTGGCTGGCTGAAGGAAGTGGTGTAGGGGGACCCTCAATTGCAAGTTAAGTATGACTAAATCCCATTGTCCCCCCCCCCCCCCCCACCCCCCAGTTCTACCCCCACAACCCTCACCCTCACTGTCTTTCCCATCTCTCTCTCTCTCTCTCTCACACACACGCACACTCACACACACATGCACTTTCATCACCACAAAAAAAGGGACTATGACAAATGATGGGCTCACTCCAGCATTTTTAATAAATGTGAATTCCATTAAATAATCAAGTGTTTAGTTTTATATGAGAATAATGTGCTTTTCGAACTCAAATATACCCATTGCAAGAGATCTGATAAGTTATCGATCATTCCAATGTGAATACTATAATGAGCGCTGTCACTTTAAGATGCTTGGGAAGCGTCATGCACCTGACCTCGAAAATGTTTAGAAGGTTGTATATGAACACTTTGGTCTAACTGACCTCATTTAGTCACAATTTTCAGGATTACTGAGATTAATATTTTTTTTTTTTGGGGGGGGGGGGGGGTAGAAGCCACTAATTCTGTTATGGCAAATTAAAAAAAATAATAATAAAGAAAAGAAAAAGAAAGTTGGTGTTCTCCCATACACATCCATATGCCACTTTACCCAACTTAGCGTTGCTGGAGCCAATATTAGCGGACGATCGATGGCGGATGACATAAGCACAGAGAGACAGACAATCACTCACACTCACATTTTACACCTACGGCCACATTTAGAGTCATTAATCAGCATCAAGCGTATGTTTTTGAAGTGTAGGAAGAAACAGAAGGAAGGAAAAATTCCCACATGTGCACAGGGAGGACATTCAGTCAATTCAGTGCAGGAACCACACTGACTCCACAACTTTTTAATACCGGTATTATACCTTATTCTAGTTTTATAATCCATATCGGTAGTTTAATAGCATCCGATTCGTCCATACGAATGTAGAGTTCTCTCGGGTTTGTTCAAGTTTTTAGAGTATTGGTCTCTGCAAACATCTGAGTGGTTTTATTAAAAAAAACTAAACGAAAAAAAAACAAGCAACAAGCCCTCCTGTGTGTGCGTGCGTGCGCGTGTGTGTGTGACGTTAAAAAGGAGGCCTGAAGTGTAAATTGTACAAAAAGACTTTTGGGAAAGTTTATATGGAATTCAAAAGCACAAGACAAGCAACTTAATATTGTTTCACAGGTAAGATAAAGTTTGTAAAGTAGCTGAAAACCAAACAAATTTGCATCATCCCGACGTTTCTATTCCTCCAAAACCAAAATTTACAACAAGGAGCAGCTTTGTTTTTGTTTGGGGTTTTTTTTTTCTTCTTTTTAGAGCACCTTAGTTTTTATGTTTCCACAAGTTGGAAACTTTTCTTGCTGCGATCTGGTTCGGATTGAGTTCTTCAGGAAGCACCACTATCTATCACTCTCTATACCCCCTAAGGCTGCAACGCTGGTAGGAGCCACCGACAGCCTTAAACAGACAGAATGCTGGTGAACGCTTTAAGCGTTGAAAGAGCCGTACGATGCAGATGAGCGATGTCTGCGGAACAATGCTGATTCAGTCACTTTGTGAAGGGATGTTCAAATGAATGTGTTTCATTGGATGTGTGTGATCACAATATGTGATCTACAACTGTGTTTCCCAATTCGCCTGATGCCCTTTCTCACGCTGGAACCACGCCCGAGCTGTCGAGACGCCTTGTTCCTTGACAAGTTGAGTGGTTGGTCGCGCAAACCTTCTGAAGGTACGACGTCTTCGCGGTAACTGGATTCCACCTGGTGGGAAAGTGAAAGCGGCCAGTCTTCCAACTTTTATTGTTCTTAATTCGTAGTGACCTTGTGTGTTATAAAAGTGAGTTTAATTTGTGTGGAGCTGGTTCCCCAACTTGGGGTTCCATTTCTAGACTCTGATAGATGAACATGCAGAGATTTGGAGTAAATGCTATTATTAATGCTGTAAAATGGCCACGCTGTGAACTGTGCTATGTCCAAAGGGTTAATTCTTAATTAACTTAAAATATTGGAATCTACACAACCAAGGGTATCCAGAGAGTGCATTGAAACTCCCAGGTTCCATCCATCCATCCATCAAATCCATCCATTCATTCATCCATCCACCACGAGAGTTCCACTATTTGGTGTCTGTTCCACATTACACAAATTATGTGTAAACACATCCATGCACAATGTGATTTACTGTGTCTGAAAACGTTTGTGTTGTTCATGATGGTGTCTGTTCTTAAGGTGTTTGAAAAGGAAATTAAAATTAACTTAACAGAGAGAGTGTTGTTTTTGTGGTGGGAGATATTTTCTAAGCAAGCCCTCCCTAAATCTTATTTGTGGAATTTAGTTTAAAATATGCTTATCATTCTTTACCAGTATTTATTTATTTATTTATTTATTTACAAATACACACAAACTGATATTGCAATGCATATTAATGAGCATGCAAGTTCAAATACCTTGTACAGCTTCTTCGTAAGTGAGGCCCAGAATGGGGAACATTGGTAAGATGTAATGTTTGACAAGGAAAAGTAAAAAAAACGTCATCCTTCCTGACTGTTCGTCCTCTATTTTATTTTTTTACAGCTGTGAGGTCTTCGGCTCATGATTTGCCTGAGAGCAAAGTGCCGGCCGGAACCTCGGGATGCAGAATGGTTTGTTGTCCCTCCAACCCTCGGCTCATCAGGCCCGTGCAGCCGCTGCCTCACCTCTTACTGACAGCTTCTATTCCGCACTTAGATCAACATTACCACCTTGTCGTTGTGAGTCGTGCATTAAATTGAATCTCCCGAACATGGGGCTTGACCAGGATGAATCTGAATCTGCAGACGCTGTCATATTTACGCTGTTTTCCAGTTCGATCGGGGTCTTGCCTTGCTCACTCACCATAGTTCACTTAGAAAGTTAAATAAAGTTTGCTTTTATAGTTGTTTTATTTCCATTTTTTTCCCTGATTTTGCAACACCCAAAGGCCCTTTTTCACTCTGTGGTTTGCCTCTTTTGTTCACTGTTGAAAACCTCGAAGCTGTAAATCATTTCTACTAAGCCATATCCATCTGGTTTTGTTGCTCCGCTTTTCCCTGGCAGATCTGGGATCTAACAGATGATTTAAAGTTACCTAAGGGGCCGAAGAGAGTGAAAAAGTGTCTGCTAAAGAGTTAACAGAATGTCAATAACAATACCGGCGCTAATTTATGAGCCAGTCTGCAGTGAAATCAAGGTGTCCACTTTTAATTTAACGCATTCATATTTATGAGTCTCGGAGTAAACAATACCCACCGCAGCTGACTTCAGCTGTGTTTAACCTCTGTTTTCATTTTGATCAAAGAGAAGCTGCGTGATGACTTAATTTTGATATAATCTCCTTCCCATCACCGTTTCATCTGCTTCTACCGGGAACAAAGAAGTGCGACTGTGGTCTTCTGCAGCCTCTCTGCGAAAAGCATCTTCCCCTAAACAAATGGCCTCAGAAAATATCTGGGATGAGAAGATGGTAGAAGTGAGGGTGGTGTTGAGGAGGGGGGGGGGGGGGTAAGAGATGAGAGCCAGAGCGCAGACTTCCATTCAGCCGTCTGTCGGCCACACAGGGCCTGTTTTTGAATTTCTGATCAAAAGTTACAGCGGAGACCACCGCTGAATCACGGCCTCCCAAACATCTGCTGTCACATCGCCCTGAATAATTTATTTGTTGATCCAACTGAATGTATGTATCCGTCTCTTTCGCCTCTCCTGAGCCTATTTGCGAGCGTCTGAATGTGTGTGTGTGTGCGCGCGGGCGAGGGAGTGAGTGTATTCTTAGAAAATAAAATGCCTCAATCAACAACAACAACAAAATGATCTGCTGGTTTGAGGGATTCCTGCGAGGTTCAAACAGAACTGGATGACACACACACACACACACACACAGAGAGAAAGAGAGCGAGAGAGAGAGATAGGGCGACTGCATTTACTTACTGCAGTGGGCAGCAATATTTCTCCAACCATTTTGCATCCAGGGCGTCGGACACAGCTGAAGCCGGGGCTCTTATTTCAGCTCCGACGCCGCCGCTAAGTGGCACATCTCATTACAGTGATTTAAGCAAAGCGAAAATGATATTACAATAATTTCCAAAAGCGCTATCAGTGGGTTCATCCTCCCAAATGATCATTTAAGTCCTGCCCGTAATGGCTACGAGACTGTTAGCGGGGTTATTCATTTCAAACTGTGTTAAGCACAGCACGCGCAGCCATTAAGCGCCCAGTCTCGGAATACTTATGCTTACTGGGATGAGATCGCGCGAGGAAATATGGAGTTATCAGGCAGCGAAATACCCATCGATCAGCCGCCTCTGCAAGCGAGCCAAAATAGCGCCACGACTCCAACTCTGAGATGGAGGAAGTTCGGTGTGACACACACACACACACACACACGCACACACGTATAGATAGATAATACTTCGCGTGTGTGATTGTGCTAATTGGTGAAAGCCCATTGTTACTTGCTGCTTGTTAAGCCAAACACCTCTGCTTTCAGTTCCTCCACCGCCGCCGACACCGGCAAAACTCGCTAACAAACTTTTACCCCCCCTCCATCGCATGGCTACAGAGCTTGCGGACGGAATCGTGACGGAGCTGTACGGCCGCCGGTCCGGGTGGTGACGGAGGTTTAGAGATGCAATGGTTCGGGTGAAGGTGGGTTAAAAAAAAAAAGGGGCGTTGGTTGGTGGTGGGCATCTGCATGTCCCTTGGCGTCTATTTGCTTTTCACCGCTAAGTCGTTACGACCTAATACATGTAGATTGTGTTGGAGAGGCGGGGGAGGGGACATGCGATGGATGGAGGAGTTGGGGTGGGGTGGGGGGGGGGGATTCAGTGGAGTGTTATGGAGGCAAGCAGATGCTCAGCTCTGGAGTTATTACGTACAGAGATGATTAGTGTTGGGGGTGGTGTTGGTGGTTGGGGGGGGGGGGGGGGCATTCAAGCTTGGAGAGAGTGAGAGGGGGGAAAAAAAAAAAAAAGGTATTTCATTTGAAGTTCATTTGCATTTTTTATGAGGAGATTTGAAGCGTGGCGGCAGGGTTTGAGCTCGGCGGATGAGAGGAAGTAAGATGGGAGAATAAGGCGGTGGTTTGGAGGGTGGGGGGGCGGTGGAGAAGAACTCCCCGGGCCGACCCGCTGCCAAGGCCCAAAAGCGAGACCCCTAAAAAGGGAGCCACAGCCGTCAGCTGACCTTTTCCATGGTTTTTTTTTTGTTTTTGTTTGTTTGTTGTTTTTCCTCCCCCCCCCCCCCCCCCCACCCCCCCCCCTCCCTTTCAATCCGGAGCCTTTAAAGGGATCCGTCGACGCCGCCGCTCTCAGGGAAATAAAACACCTTTAAAACCCTCTGCTCGCCGAGGAAATAAAAGATATTCCGTCCAAAGACCAGCTGCCAGAAAATCATATTCTTAATGAGCAATGTGGAGAGAGTAAACTTCTCTGTGCGCCGGAGCCCGGGAGAGTTGGACTCAGTGTACACACATGAAGCGCGATTACATTAAGGCTGCGCAAACAAATAGATTTCCTCGGCTGCTCTCCACCGCTCTGTTGGTTGCACACACACACACACACACACAAAATATATAAAAATATCTCTGATGGCACAAAGTAAAGTGGTGAGGGTGGGGGGCGGCAGGGAGTTTAGGCATCTCTAACAACTTCCTGTAATTGCGATTTATTGAGAAGGAAGCGGAGGGTAAAGATTTTGAAATTATAAGCTATTATGTGCCAGAGAGAGTAAGCGAGGTGGGGGGTTGGCGACATAAAATACAGCTGACAAGCCAAGGCAAATTAGCCCAGGACCATTACAAAAATCACTTAATTGCTGGCAATTCTGTCAGGTCAATTGACTCTAATTGAAAAAAAAAAAAAAAAAGAGAGAGAATAACAAAAAAAAAAACGAATATTATGGCAGAGAGAGGCAAGTGCTTCGGATGAGGTGAGCGTTCAGGAAACAGGCGGTGATTGGAGATCACAATGCGGCGCCTCGTCTCCGCATCTGACATGATGTAACGCGCTGACACTGTGATACGCGGGAGCTTCCAGCTCGCTGCGTTATCAACGCATCCCCTATTTATCACGCTCCCAAATTTGTGACAATAAAGCCGGAGGTGGCACGAAACTCATTTTAACCTGCTGCACCAGTTGCAGCTCTTAAAACGCAAGTGTTACCCTGTCACCGCGGGCCAACCGATTTAAACTATGCAAACTATATTTACCCTGTCACTATGTGACCGAACCCCATAATTTGTTCATTCATTTGTTGGGAATTGTTGGAGAGATCTTTTAAAGCAGTCGAACGGATTGAAGGATAGAAAACTGGAATTTTGTCAACGTCGAGCCGGTTAACCCGGAGTTCGAGCAGTGTTCGGAGAGAAGTCGAATATTTATGCAACAATATACACTTTTTTTCTCGGTACTGTCTCCTTGTGCTGAATATTTGTCAAAATATTTACTATATGAGAATTTTGATGCCATCAACATACTTTATATTCCTTAATTTCTCAAATCTGCACCGGAGGGAAATGTTTGATCACGCTTGTTTTTGGCTTTCTGGTGAGAAATTGTACGGCGTGCATGGAGGCTCCAGCATTTGCCACGTGATGCATTTAATTTTGCGTTGTCGTCTTCAGACTGCAAGAAGACTACCAGAGTTGGTTTGCGAGTGGAATGGCACCCGGCGACACCTGGTGGCCGGCGGTCAGCTCGGCTGGTGCGCGTCGGGGTTTCAACGGCGGCGTTCGCGACGTTCGCAAATAAACTCAACAGTGCAATCGCACCAGTTTGTTTTAACCGGAGCAACGGTGCCAAGTGTGAATGCACCCAGACACCCACACACACAAAGACCCCCCCCCCCAGATCGTCTGTGTGATGTACATTGTGTCATAGGAAGAAGTTTGGAAGGTGTCCGGGTGGATCCCCGTCGGGGGTATCAGTCACGGCGGCGTGCCAGTACACGCTCTGGCACGCCGCAAATCGATGCTCATTTCACACTTTGTCCGTCCGTGCTGTCGTCTTCATTTCGGTCCCATTGTCTACGGGCGGCAGTATAGATGTTGCGTGTTGGTTCAGCGTGGCACAACAGAGCAACAACCTCACATGAAAATGGCACCAAATGCAAAGAGTGTGTGTGTGTGTAGCATGACAATTAAAGTGAGAGGATCTAAATTGCTGTGTGAATGTTTACTTGTTCAATGTTCTGTGAGATCTCAGGGATATTTGAGGACTTTAATATATTTGTTTAAGAGGGAGTAACGACTTCACTTCACGTCACCTGTTAACCTTAAAATAGCACTATGTGTTTATTGGCCTTCATAAATCGGGAATATGAGTGTTTCCCCTGATCATTCAGAATGCTGTGAGGATTTTAAGCAAATATATCAATTTAAAACACACATTTTGCTTTTCCCTTGTCGGAAAAAATGTTTGCATTGTATTTGATAGCATCTGTTTTGAATGTCCTTAAAAAAAAAGAGAGAGTTGTGAATCAGCTCAGCCTATAGTGGATATGCTGCTGTTATTGTGTTATTAACTGGCACCCCATAACTTTTATCAGCTGTGTTTTATGCCCTCTTAAGTATTGCAATATTTTCCCGAATCTGCTTTTCTTTGGCTTTGTGGCCAATCATTTTCCCATTTTTCATCTTTAAGCCAAATTCAGATTCCATAACTTCCTCAATAACTTCCTCCATAACTTCCGCAAAACCGAAAGCAGGATTTTATTTTCATGGGCGGCTGGTCTGTGTTTTACACTTCGTACAGGATCTCAGTAAACCAGATGTATTTTAATTATCAATTCACTGTTCAGTCAGACATGTTCTCTTTTTTTACTCTTTAAGCTGGGCCTGAAGAAAAAGTCAGGAATTGAATAGAATTCTTTGTGGGATTTTTTTCTTTTTTTTTTTAATCATGTCAAACCAGAATATTTTTTTGTGTTATATAAAATATAAATTTTGACAGTGTTATTGTTAAAGATCGAGGATTTGTAGTCAAAAATGGTTAAATGTTCTGGAAAAAAGAGCTTTTTTAACTTTTTCTTACGTGAAAGAAGTTGAGTCAGTCAGTTTAACCAAAGTCTATTGAAACACAATTAATAAGGCAAAGAATGTCCGTGGTGGAGCGTGTGTGTGTGTGTGTGTGTGTGTGTGTGTTCTCTCCTTCCTAAACCACACCTGTTTCAGGACATGTGATGTGTTGAGGTCTGATTGAGAGACGGGGATTCTCCTCATCTGATCAGCACAGACAGAAGGTGATTAATAGCCTCCCTGATTGGACCAATCACCAGCCAGCCCAAAGAATAATCAGTTAATTGATCAAGGAGTTGTCTGGGACCTGCGTGCGTTTGAGTGTTTTGTGTTTTCACGACGCAAGTCTGACTTTTAGGAACGGGAAGATTCAAGCAGACAAACACTCTAAATGCAATTTGCTGAAAACTTATTAGAATAAACACACAGTTCAAAATGCACGAAGCTGAATTTTGTAGAATGTAGGTTTTAATGTCATTGATATCACAGTATCAGTGAGTCAACTGAACATATTAGGTTTTTCTTTCAAATGTCTTTAATGGTTAAATAACTTCAAATAGTTGCTAAAATTGTTTTAATGGCCGAATGCAGGTTTTTTTTTTTTTTGAGGGAGCATTTAGTCAGTGCTGGACGAATCAGCTAATCGCCGGCCCTCACATACTGGCTTCAACCTCAAGCCACCTCAAGTCACTTCCTGTTTTTATGACATAATTTCCGGGTTGCTACAATCACTTCCTGTTCGGTGTGAATGCTCCACATATTAACAAAAACATTTGTCCCGAAATATAAACCTTAGTGAGAGCACTGCAGTCTCATTTAAGTTTTAATTTTTGATTTAAACTGCTTGAAACAACATAAAAATTCTACAACTACCTGAGTTTAGCTGCTATCCACAGAGGATGGATATTAGCTTTCCTCACAAGCTCTGCTGAAACTTTGAATGTTTGCAGTTTAACTTAGCCGCCGGTTGCTGCTTCTCCTCACTGCCGTTACTTCGTAAATCTAATCGCTCATAGTGTATAGAGCGTCTTCCTCCAATCAGCTCAACTTGAATTGTCGCACTTCAATCACAATTATTACCCACATGAGTATCGATCGCTATTATCATTCCAAAAATCCAATGATACAGCTGAAAGGCGTCCGTGTGAATTATATTCTCAAATTAGTCGCTATTAATGAAACTTCAATGCTGCTTTGAAATATGCAATCTGAGGGTCCTGAATGACTCTTTGTACCGGACGAAAGAATTTCGGCAGTTTTACCCTTTGTACTTATATTTTAAATGTTAAATTCACGGTTTTATTCTTTATACCTAACGTAAGAATTAGGCAGTTTTACCCTTTGTACTTAATGAAAGAAACTAAATTCCTGATACCCCTACGAAAGAATGGGAGCAAAGACTTTGACTGGAGTCCCAGAAAGGGTAAAGGTCACAGGACAGGAGGTTCACCTCCTGATAGTCCTCTGGCTAGATTTATGCTCCTGGTAAAGCTTCAATATTTGTTTTAATATATTTCTTTCATTTCATTTCTTTAATGCATTTCTTTTATTAATATACTTCTTATGTCTTTGTAAAGCTTTTCTGTGTTTCTTTAATTTCTTTGTAAAGCAATGTGTATTTCCCTGTGTGTGAATGGTGCTCCATAAATACGTTGGCCTTGCCTTTACCACCCACAAAGTCACTGCAACGCAAAGCTCCTCTCTGGAGAAAGACCCCAAAAATTGACGTCAGCTTGGCAGCAACTAAGTTCTCTGTGTTCATATCAATTTGAAAGGCAGACATTACAAAGTTCAAGACGTTTTGTAAGACGAGATGAAACAACATCTTCACATACTTGAAGTTGAAGGAACTTTTGCTGTGGAATTTGTCTTTTTTTTTTTTTTAAGCTTAATCACCTTCCTGCCACAAACTCAAAATAAAGGATTCTCTGATTTGTTCCCCATGTATTTGTCGTTTCATCGGTTAAGTTTGACACTAGAATGAGAATTTGACGCATGCTGGCAGATCGCATGGACGGATTCCTGAAGACAAAAAGGTTTTAACTTGAATCCTCTCAACCAGAACTCCTTTGTAACCGAGAAACTGCTTCAAGGTTCACATTCTTTCTTTTTTTTTTGTTTGTTTAATGTTTTTATTGATGTGCACTAGAACAATGTTTCTCAACTAAACAATACAAGTGAAGGTATACACAACATTTAATTTTTTAACACAATGTAAACTAAGGTAGTTAGAAAAACGAGTAAATGAAGGAACCAAACATAAAATAAAAGGAAATATAAAATAAATCAAAGAAGAGGGGGGGAGGTTAGTTTAAACTTCTTCAAAAAAGTTAATAAATGGTTGCCACTTTTGAAAGAATTTGTCAGTCATACCTTTCTTGGAATATCTAATCTTTTCAACTTTTAGAAAAGACATGACCTCATTAATGCATTGAGTGCTGGATGGGGGAATTTGTTGCTAAAATCTGTAGGTGAAAAGCTGAATAGTTGGTGCAATTCTGTGGAATATCGAAAATAGCCACGGGGAAAAAGAAACGTCAATGCTTTTTTTTTTTTCTTTTTTTTTAAAGCACTTTGAACATGGATTTAAAATAGATTTACCAAAACGTATTTAGAGTTGGACAAGGGAGAAAAGCACATGAACAAGATTATAGGGTGATCCACCACACCTTATCACAAATGACTGTGGAAGTTGGGAACATTTGCGAAAGCCTTGTTTTAGAATGGTGACACCTGAACAAAACTTTAAACTGGATCAATGTCAAACAGGCACAAAGTTGTCTCATGAGTAAGTTTCAATGCAGAGTCCTCCCAGCACTCCCAGTTCATTCTCCCAGGCTTGTTTTGTTTTTGTGGGTAAATAATTGACAAAGAATAGTGTGGTTGTTGACTTCTGTGAGGTGGTTAATTGTAGAAGTGCAATCCAAGGCTGCTCAGGTGGAAGGTAAGGAAAACGAGAGAATAGTCCTTTGGCACAATCTCTCTATTTAGAAATATCTAGATCGATTAGTAGGCGTTGAAATCCTTAAAACATTTCGGTCCCTCATCATGCCATGATTTGAAAACAGGATCGGTACATCTGGGTTCGAACCTTTAGTGTAGAATCAATAAATTTGAATTGGACAAAGGACATGACAGTGACTCCAGATCACACCAGGGCGCATCCACTGGTTCACATTTTTAAGTAGAAACTCAAATCACATTGTTTCTATTTACCTCCAGTAACCGTCATTTCTACCTTTGTTCTACACTACTAAAGTATTTAAACCCGCCAACATGAACTATTATTTCAGGCTTTTAATTAAAAAAGTTTCCAAAGCCACCTTTCAGTTAGTTTTCTTAATTTGTCTTGCCGTGTTTCTTTCATGCTTTGTTTCTGTTTATCGGTCCTGTGTTTGTGCCACATTATCGCTTCAAATAATCATCTTTGTTCTTTTGATGAGTGAAAGTTTGAACATTATTTGTTGTTTCCACCCATTCTTAAAATGCATCTTTTCCTGCGGTCCTCTCAAATTACCTCAAAGTTTTCACTTGACGTCGTATTACCAGATTGTCAGTCACTTACGGTATAAAGCCCTTCAGATTGCGTCTTGCATGAAAAGAGCCGCGCAAACAAAAATTCAATTGACGGTTCCATTGGGCAAACACTACTTAGGGTTCTCTTCTTTTTTTGGGGGCGGTTATTATTCTTTGAAAGTGAAAAAAAAAAAAAAAAGAAATTGACCGTGCAATTAAATGGATTTTTTTTTTTTTTTTTTTCAAATTTCAATTTCAAATTTCAATATTATGCCATGGCAACACCTAAGGGATTGGGATATGAACAAAGGGCAGCGGAGACACGAGAGGCTCGCGGAGGAGCGACAGAGGGAGAACATCAGAGGGAGGAAAGAAGACAGGGCCATGGAGTCACTGACATCTCCAGTTCAAAGTGGAGCGCCACATACACAACAACACACACTTCCCTTTGGTCACTTCATCATTATGTGAACTGTGAGCTGAGCCGTGAGTGACAGTGTGGCGACGCTCTGTGTGTGTGTGTGTGTGTGTGTGTGCGTGCATGCTTTTTCTTTTAACCTTTATTCACCCACGGCAAGTTGGCAGCGCTCATATGCACTTCTGCAGAAACAGCTCAGGCAGGGAGCCGTCCACTCGGACAGGTCGCGGTCAAAGAATCAATCATTTAAAGACGAAAGTGGTGGACATGCTGGAACTTAATACTAAAAATGTAGTTGAATGTATATTTATCTGGTTCGTAAGAACAACATGAAACACAATTTCAAAAATTCCCCAGAGGTATAGCCTCGGGGTCCATTTCATCAATAAATTCTAGGCTATCGGGTGTGTTTGCAGGTTCAGTTGCAGCCGGCAGGACGGCCACACCATTTCATCCCAACCTGGAAATGTTCCATCGATGCTTCGTGAAAACAATGGATCCAGTGGGTTGAAGCTCATCCCTACCCTGAATGAACGTCAGGAAGATTCCTGACCGGACACTCTAAACGAAAGAAAGAACATAAGGACGATTGAAATGTTTTTAAATGTCCACACCAAAGCATTAGAGTATCGTAACTGCCCTATGACAGATTCCCAGCTTTGGCGTGATTGTGCCATAACTAGTAAGACTTACCAACCATATATTATTTAAAATAAAATGGCATTTTATAGACCAAAAGGGTCTCTTGAAAAAAAAAAAAAAACACTGCAGAATTACATTATCTGCAAAGGACAAGTTTTATCAAAACTAACCCTCAGAATTTACCGTCTTAAATTTTCCGTTCTCGGTTCATCGTGTCGAGTCCCACCACTCATGGAGGTTCGGCGCTCCGCATTCATGCCGTTGGTGCTCCTTTAAACAATTACCCCCCCTTTGAACCCACATTGCCCCGGTAATGGGTTTGTATTCTCCCCATTCATCAACAAGCGCCTCTTTGCGGGACACGCCGGCTCCTCCCTCATCACGTCTGCCCAGACAAAAACACGATGGCACCAAAAACACTACGTAAATACATTCGGATCCCACCGGCCTGGCAGCCGGACACATAATAGCCGAGTCAATGACATTGATCGGAAAAAAGCCCCTACAGATAAATTATGCTCATTGTGTGCAAAGATTAAAAAAAAAAAAAAAAAAAAAAAAATAGGTGTCAAAAATGTCACGTGCCTTCTTCTCCACGGCAGCTGCGACACACCGCGCCGGCCTGTGTACCATCCATAAAGTGTTACGACAATCACCTCGGCGCTTTGCCTCCTCCTCGCCGCTCCGCGGCCCTGAAACAGCGGCTATTAACATTTGAAGCAGGAGCAGGAAAAAGGCTCTAATTGGTGCTGCGGTGATACCACAGGCCTGGTATCCTGGAGAAAGCGGGGCTTCGGAGGGCCATTAATTAACCTTAGTGCTATGATTACTACTTACATTAGAGGGGAATACATTAGAGGTGGCAGCGGGCCCCCCCTTTTTTTTTTTTCCTTCCTGCCCTGTACTTCAGAGGGGCCCCGGTGGAGCGCTCCATGCCCCCGCGAGCAACGATATGTTAACGGGGAAGCAACTAATTAGATGTCAAAAATTCATAAGGCCTCTCTTTAATATTGCATATCTATCCCCGGCCTGTCACTTCAAAACAAGGGGGATTGCATAAACAGGGCGACCGCAACACAAGCCGCCCTCCCTTTTCCCTCTCTCCATCCCCGTCACGGGAGCTTTTGGGGTGGGGAGGGGAGGGTGGGGGGGGGGGGCGTACAGCTGATGAGCTATGAGAGGGAGGGATGACAGTGTGCTTGAAGGTGGAGAAAGGGGAAACGCGAAAGGCAGAGGAAAGAAGTGGAAGAGGAGAGAAGAAAGGCGAGACAATCAAAGGAGGTTTCTTTGACGAACCCCGCAGAGGACGGCCGCGCCACATTATCAAAAGTCTTCTTCCGCGGTGATGCAGCACGGCGAGCGCCGGTGAACCCGCCCAAACTTGTGTCCACCTCTCTTTCACCCGACCTCCGTCTTTGTCTTGCAAATGCGCGTCGTTTCCAAAGAGAGGGAGGAGATCTCGACGACGGCGAGTCGCCGTGTCAAACTTTAAAGCAGCTTCCCGGGATCCGATTTCTTTTTGACTTCTTCTCCGTTTCGGGAGGGTTTATATACGTGGAAGCAGCATGGGGAGTCATTGTTTCGCACATGGTTGGACACGCAGACACATTAACCTCCATCGGTGATGAACTTGTAAGAGGGAAAACCATATCGAGTTAAGATTTTACGTGCCTCTACACAGGATGGGAGCGCAGAGGAGACAAGAAAGGCGTCTTTTTTTAAGTTTACAGCAAGAGCAACAAAGTTCAAACAGACCTTCCCGGTGCAAATTAAGTGTTTATGTGCTAATATACATCACCAAACATCTCATCTGACAGCTGAAATGACTCCCTAAAAGAATAACAACAACAAAAAAAAAAGTCTTTAAAGAAATGACCAAGCAATGGCGTCTTAAAACAAATTCAATTCCTCTTCCCCCCTTGTCTGTAAGACTTTATGAGAGTCAGTCTTCACCATAAATACAGGGGAAAAAAAGGAGGATCTGTGTTTACTACACACTAAACTCAGCCCACAAAGAATACAACTTTTTTTTTTTTTTTTTTTTTTTTAACGGTCTGCTCCTCTTCCCAGATTTAAAGCAGCAGCGACAACAAGGCCTCGTCGCCGTCACGCCGTGGGCCGTTTGCCTGCGCCAACACAATTCACTCATTCACAGCTACAGTCTGATCGCAACACCGCTCACAGCTGTAAGACAACACAGTGACCGTTTTGGGGGTTCTTCTATTTAAGTTGGCTCAGGTGAAATATCAACATCCAAGGTAATGTCATGTGTTGCTTTATGCTTGTGCGTCACAAGCTAGTTGATTGGCAAAACAATATAGAAAAAAAAAACAAGCCATGCAGGATTTATAGCAGAGTGAGCGCTCCTGGTCCTGTATGTGTTTTTAATGATTTCTGCTTAAATACTCCTCAATTCAATGTCGTTAAGAAAGAAAGCCCGACGAGACCTTCAGCAGAAGAACTGGAAGCTTTCTTGACGTTGGTGTGCCAGAAGAACTGGAGGGGTCGGGATTCAGCCAATAGTTTACTATTATTGTGCGTTTGTGCCTTTGGCAGGCTTCAATTCGCTCTACAGTACAAATTCAGATACAACATGACAATAGATAAAACTTACAAACTTCTTCTAATTCCTAATTCTTTAATTCTTAACACTTCAACAGATTTTTGTACATTTATTCATGAATTTATTTAAATCTGGTTGGTATCAACTCCATTTTGGTTTTTGGTTTTTTTTAATTTTCAATTCATTAATTGGATTTAAGATTCCTCCCAAAGCAAATTGTGTCTACTCAATGTGAATATTTCAAAGTCAAATATCAAACCAAATAAAGTCTATTTAGCTTGAAACCGAGGTATTTTGCATTGCATTGTTTGTAAGCGCGAGTGTTTACCAGCATGTATGACATTTGAAATCTTAAACAAGAATGCATTCAGCACAAAACTGATATACATGTTGGTATGTTCAGTTCGTTGTATAATTCTAATTTAATTGGGGAATTACTTACTTCCTTTGTTTCTTCCTACACATTCCATTCCACAATTCTTTAAAGATTACAAAAGATATGCTAATGACAAATACAAAACATAACGAGATGAGTGTACAGCCAAAAATTATGTTAAATAGGCTTGAAAAAAGTACTGAAATACCATTTTATAACACTTTGAGTTATCAAATGTTCAGTATTTAAGCATTTCATGGTCGTCCCTATGAAGGGTTCCGCAGGTAAAGTAGCTCTTGTTCCTGTTCATATAACAAACCGTGTCATGTCCTCTTCACGTCTGTCTGTTAAAATGACATCGAGCCCCCCACCCCTCCCCACCCCCCCCCCCCACTTCCCTCCATATGCTTTATAGATAAACCAGAGGCCGGTTCGATACAGTGGGTTGAGTCATGCATACCTGTATCCAATCCGGGCTGAATTAAGTGACACATCCCGACTGCTGGCCATTGAAGCAAAAAATTAGCCTGCCGGCCCCTTGAAAGGTCATCTCGGGGGGGGGGCTGAAAGTGAGTCAAGCTGCCAAGTCGGACGAAGAAGGTACTATTGGTTCATCTAACTGAGACAAACTCTGTCCCTGAGTTACCCCGGTGAGAAACGGTTTCCTGTGCTTGATGTCGAGACGAGATAACATCAAACTGTCGTTGGGTTAATTGAAAATCTGTAAACTTCTTGGCGAACATATTTTTTTTAACCAAATTATTCATTTAAATCTCGCTGATTGGACATAGAGATAAACACATGTAAGCAACAACAAGGTGCTCGGCTACTTATATTATATTTCGTTCCCTAATTGATGGGAAACATTGTCGCTTTCTCTTCTTCTCTGCCTCTTGTTTTTCATTTGGAAAACCTTGTTGTTAATTAAGTCAATACTGGGAAAGATGAACATTTGTATCCCTAGTTAATGTGATCTTATTAAGTCTATAATTGTATATCCTTCTTTTTATTAACCCAATACAGATGAAAATGACCTGGCTGTGGCACAAACTCAGATGATCCCGTGAGCCAATTTATTAGCTGTAATTTAAAAAAATATATATTTTCAGATGATTCCAAGTTTTTTTTGAAAGCTCAAAGCGAATTTAAACATAAACTCATACAACATCTGCATACAGCCTCTAGAAAAGGTGGTCAGGGTGAAAGAAAAGACAGATATGTGTGACAGTTGGTTGTTTCTGGGGCTTTGTCAATACTTTTATAATAAAAACACAAAACAAAAGCAGTTGGTTGGTTGCCACATGGGGAAGACAGTCTGTATTATACGTAAATATATGGCGAGCTCACATGTGACGCCATTATGGTGCATCGGGCGAAGGTTTGGCCGTAGCCCTTCATGGGAAATGGCAGGTACCTTGCTCATAAATCTCTCCAGTTCAGCATCTGTGGGATGTGCAGTCTTATCAATGGAAGTCTTACAACGGAGGCAGTCAACCAGTTGGGTCCACTTTGGTCCGGTAAGATTTGAGGGGTTTGCGTGTCACAAAATCTGAGATCAAATAAACTTAATAAATCTCTCCCTTGTGTTTGTATCCTCATGTCCATTTTTCTTTTTTCTGTTGTAAATCTCAGACTGGATGTCATCACTTTAATCATAGTTGTCAGTTTCTGCTATGTCTTAGCTCACATCAGCGTTTGACCTTTTTTCCTCCTGATGAAAAGTGATTTAGAGAGGACCTTCCTTGTTCTTCGAGACAGCTTTTATACCACATAACTTCTACCGACTAAAGTCTTTCGTTCCCCTCCCAGGAAACACTCACTTCACTCTCTGTTTCCCCCTTTACTTCCAATAGCAATTTGACTTCTGACACGTTCATTTAGTTCTCATGTTTCACGTTTCCCACCTTCGGAATTCTACTTGTTCAGCAGAAGTTTTGCAGGAAATTTGAGACGAAGCAATAAAGAGGGGGAATAGTTGCTGGGCTTGAGCGTATTTTTCAATTGGGGTCTTGACGTGCACAGGTTTAGCCGACAGCTATCATTTTAGCATATATAGCCGTTAACGCCATTGTTTGTCAGCTTTCTACAGATTGCATGAGTTAATCTGTCGGCTGTTTCTCACGGCAAAGTGTCACTTCTTAACTCAAATGTAGAACTTTCTGTTCAATTGCATGGCCAAGCTACGAAAAACCTGTGAATAAACCTTTCCAACAACAGAAGAATGTCTTTATGCAACTATTAATTTACACCGAATCTCGATTGGGATCAACTTTCATGATGGGTTTCTTTTGTATATTTTTCTAAAAACAAATCCGTCCAACTTTTCTTTAAAAGTCCATAAAGAAACCCCTTCTGCCTGAAATGAACTCAAACTGGTGATATCTCTCATCTATGTTGCTTTGCAAAATTATCAGAAATATTTAAATCAATATACATACAGTGCTGTGGCGTGCTAGTCAAGGCTTGATAGACACGACTGTCCATATTTGTTTATTTTAGGAGATAATCAGTCCTTTTTAAGCACGAACCCTTATCTCTCCCAGTGGAGGCAAAAAAAAAAAAAAAGTCTCAGATAAGGAAAAGATGCAAAAGTTTCCGTTTGCATGCGTGATGCGCAGTCTAAACTCTCCCTCCATTGCTCCCAGGTAGCTCTTCAGGCGCATGTGACCGCCTCTTATCAGCCCTGGTGTCTGGGGTCATGAGACAACCAGCAGATTGTACGGCAGGCATTTTTTTTTTTTTTTTGCTTGTCACCCGGAGGATTCTGATACTTCCATCTCCATAAACAAGTAGCAGACTCCCACTGCCTCACCTGGAGTAAAGCAATTACCGTGAAGTTTTCCAACTGACAGGCTGCCAATCACAACTTCTTCCGCGAGTTTGGATTTCCGACACTTAGTGCAATTATTCCGCCGCTATTTTGTTGACACTTGCCTCTCAAAGGCGTTCACACTGCATTTTTAAGAGCAAAGTGGTTTTAATATCAAGCCATGAAGATGTTCTTCAAAGCAAATTTATTCAGAGGGAAATTTCCTTAAACTGTTGACAGTGGTGCAACACAGCTCAAAAGAAATCATTTACATATCGGGTACAGTTAATGAACTGACAACTATCTGTGCACTATATCTATGCGCCATCTCTTGGATAAGCCGTCACCGGCGCATGTGCAGCAGAAACTCCCCTAAAAAAAAAAAAAAAAGACCCCCATCATTAAAAACTCAGCTGGCCACCACACCAACGCCGCTTATTTCAAAGAAGAAGTGTCTGGACTTTGGTCTCTGCCTCCCCATTACACTGGGAGAGATCAGAAACTCGCTGTCTTCTTCGGGAGGCCACCTCCTCAACCGGCCCGGCTCCTTCAAATGATTCACCCCATTAAGGAGCCAATCAGGTATAATGAATGAAGCGCGCGGCAAAACTCGGCGGCTGAGGCGGATAAATAATTTACCGGGACTTGTCATCCTCCTGCCGTCGAGGTGCTGCAGTCACTGAGGAGCAGCGAGACACATGAAGGCTTTCCGGGGTGGAGAGACTCCGTAAAGCTGGTGACACCACCCACCCCCGCCCCCCCCCCCCCCCCCCCCCAATCCACCCACCCGCCATCCTCCTCCCTCTCCCCCCTCTGCCACCCCCTACAACCCATCCCTCTACATCACTGAGGTCCACCTCCCACATCCTTTTCCTCCCTCACTTCCTCCTTCTCTACCCCTCAAGTCACCTCCTCATCCTCAAATCAAACAGCCCCCCCACCCCACCCAGCAACCCCCCCCCACTCTTCCCCCACCTGTCAGACGTCGGGAGATAGAGGGATCGAGACAGTACCACTTCGTTACCGGGCTCTCACACGGAGGTTTCAAACAGATTTCAGCTAATGAGGGAGCATTTAGAAACTCAGGGATGCCGACACCCAGAAGAAGAGGGAGATGAACGAGGGGAGGGTGGGGGTGGGGGTGGGTGGGGGGGGGGGTGGTTGTAGGCTACTGTACAGCGGTGGGTACACGCACGCACACACACAAATACACACACAAGGTACACAAAGCAACATACAAGCCACTCAATCCGCACACCTCCTTTTTGTGCATGTGAAACCCACACACAGATAACCTGTACACACACACACACACACACACACACACACACACACACACACACACACACACACACACACACACACACACACACACACACACACACACACACACACACACACACACACACACACACACACACACACTTCCTCTCTCACACACAGCTCAGGGTTGTCAGTGCAGGTGAACAAAGTGAATAGAATATGTGACTGACAATAAAGATTTCTTTTAACATCAAGTGAGAGGGAGGCGGGCGAGGTGGGGTAGGGTGGGGGTGGGGGGGGGGGGGGCGAGTCTGGGGAGACAGGCTGCAGAAGTTCGCATTACTCTGAGGGACCCGTCGACTGCATATGCCATCTTTAATGACGAGGCCTTGCCAAACTGGCACCCAGTCAGCCAACCAGGAGACTGCAAAGTGAGGGAAGGAAACCCCGCAAACCCATTATTTCAAACCTCCGTCTCCCGTTTCTTCTTCGGCTTCTTCGCCCCCCCTCCCTCCCTCCCACCTCCACTCCCTTTTAAATGTGAGTTTTAATAGACACTGCTAAATTTCCAGCGCTGTCTCCTTAAACTTTAATTCGCCCACTTTTCTCTCACCCCCATTATGGAGCTGCGACAGCAGCTGCAAACAGGGCATTATTATTTCAGATTATGAAAACAATCTTTTGAGATGAAGGCGAGGGGGGGAAAGGGAGGACCAGCCATGGCAATATCTTCATGGCACAGTTATAATGACAGGTTTGGAAGTGAGCAAAAGAGGACACTTGATTTTATGCACTCATATTCTCCACGTTAACGCAGTGGCGATTCATCGCGTCTCGGGATTGTGTGTTAAAACTTATTCGGGAGTAAACTTAAGGTTAATTCGTGAAATTCTTCTTTACACAGTCCACTATTATACAATACTGTAGATAATGGTAATGTAGATCATCGACCTTCTCCAGATAAAAGAAATGAAATAGCTATTTCATTTCTTTTCCAAATGGGGAATTACTTTTATAAGAACATAATCCATTAGGAAAATAACTAGTCGCTCTGTTCGTTTAGTTTGTTCATATGGACTTCAGTATCCCGATTAGGAATCTGATTATTTTGATTATTTCCACTGCATACATGTTTAACTCTGGATTGATGCAATTCTGAATTGATTATTTCACTGTGAGAATCCGAAATCCGTGGTCAACATTCACGAACACATACGTCGCATTTATTCCAGCTTGAAGCACTTGACCGAGCAAAGGCATGTTTATTGAAACTAGCATGTGTTTTAAAATAATGGAATATAAATATTCAGGTTCCTAAACTTTTAAAATGAATCTCTTGCCTTGGCCAGCTCCTCGAACCACTTTTCACACTTTTTGGGTCCTCCAACTTCCTGGCTCTCTACTGCCCCCACTGTCATGGAGGCTGCACTGCACAGTATCTCCACCGGCATCCCTTTATAATGTGCTTTTTGTTGTCCGTCTTCTGAAATTTGTCGTTTTGTCAACGTGACGCCAACGTGTCCACTCATCCAATTAGGTGAGTTTAATTAGTTCCGTTTCACGGGCCTTTAAGCACCTCCAGAAAATAATTAAATAAATAAAAATTGCGCTTTCTATTCATATTGCACCTTTAAACTATCGTCTGAGTTTCCCCCTGCATCTTCCGTCTGATCCGAGGTGTTTCGTCCTGGTGGCACAATCAGCGCGTGCCCCAGAATAGAACGCTCAGCCACCCACCTACAGCTAAACAAGACACGCACACATGAATGCACCATGGCTCTCGAGCAAACCCCTCAGTTGGTCCCTTACTCTCTAATTAGTAATTAACACGTTTTTTTTGGTGCAGGCTTCTCGTTATTTATAGGCCCTCTCTTGCCAAACCCTGGATCCCAGTGCCAGGATCAGATGGAAGCAGAGCGTGAGGTGAGCAGGGAGCCCTGGCCACTTGATAAACACACCGTATATAGTTTGGGACTAATCAACTGATTAGCCAAACAGCTTGTAACAGCTTTTCAAATGAGCGGTTCGGATCACGATGAAGTGGCGTCGTTGAACCGACCGCGGGCCTCTTGTTGACTTTGCGCTTCACTCCGTGCCGTGTCGGCCACATTCAGAAGCCATTTTTTTCCCCGTCACGTGTTCGTGGAAAAATATCGTGCTCCTTTTGGGATTCTCTTACCGGAAATATGTCAGACCGACCTGAGCAAAGGCTTTTTTTTTTTTTTACATTGAATGTCAATTATAAAAAGTCCCAGGAGAAGATGGACCGGAAGTCACAACACTCTGGAGACCGCCATTGTTGTTACTGTCAGTCCATCATTTGTGCATTTCCATAAGAAATCTACAATAACTCAGAAAATTTCAGAAAAGTTGTGTTTTCTCACCAACCTGTGTTTGTTCTACTGAAGAGGCTAAATCCTGGACGTTTGACTGGTACGTAGAATTTGAAGGAGAGCAAAGCATTATGTACTATCCATTCGAACACGTCGAGACGACAAGTTTGGACCCAAAACTTCTTCTTTTTCCCCCCCCTCAAAAAAAAAAGTGACCGATGCTTTTGATGTACTGCTGAATCTGCATCTCACCCCTCTTTTTAAACGTCTTCTCCTGTCACACGCACAGCCTCACCTCCTCCTCCTCCGTGCCAGTGGTAATCAGACTGGATGGCTGATTCTTTTCATAAATTTTAGTATCTCCTTATTTCAGGCTTTGCTGCCTCTTGGCTGCCATTAGTCCCCCGCAGGCAACGGAGCCCATCTCCCTTCGCACGCCACTCCTTTTATGAGGTTTGCCTTCACTCACGGCGTTACTGCCTGCCAGCCGTCCTGCGTTGGGGCTCTCGCACACAGGCGAAGCCTGTCATTCCTCTGTCAGGACGCCTCTCCCACCAGCCCCTTGACGTTTGTTATTTATTCTCGAACAGACACAACGTCCGTTTTAAACAGGCTCCGTTGAGCTGATTTAAAGGCGATAACAAAATGTGCCGCCGTCTAACATCAGAAAACATACACTTGTATTGTGTGGCGGAGTGTCTGAGATTTTATGGAGTCTGTGGCTCGGGTGTTTCAGTCAGGGGAGTCGTTTTGCGAATGATGAACTGCGAGACAAATGCGAGACAGGATAAATGTGACGATTTGGTCCGGGGAATCCGGGAATTTCAAACACCTCTCCCATTAAAGGTTTCGGATGTGTGAGTCCATATAGCTATATGTCTTTAACAAATATGTTGCGTGTGATTTAGAGTGAGAGCAGCGTTGGGTGTACCGTGCGCCTCCGTCACCTTAAAGAGAACGGTGGAATTGTATTAACCTTGTGAAGGACTTTTGACTTGTCCACTTTATCTATTGCCAATAGTTCACTGGGATCAGAACTATATGTCTCTTTAGGCCTGTTCTATTAAAACATGCCGAGTTGGGCACTAAATTTGTATTCAAATTAGAATTTTGCATGTTTTGAGCCCAATTTTAGGAAATGTAATGCCACAGAGCTGACATTATCAATTCAATATCATATGAGCTTTACAGCAGCAAAATAATGCTGAAATGTTATCTGTAGATAAAAGTCATGGAGAGCCAGAAAAAGAAAAGCTTCCTGCATCTTTAACAGCAGCTAAGATGATTTTGCGTCTACGTTTCGATCATATTTAAAACAGGCTATTACTGAATGTTGCACAAAAATCAGTTACCTCTGTTAAACTCCTCCCAGTAAACTGTGAAATCAGGTAAACATGCCCAAACAAAGCTTGTGCATATATCTGTTTTAAATCCTCAATGCATCCCGTTAGTGCAGCGGTCTACAACCTTTATGACCAAAAGAGCCATTTTTGTGACTTTCCACCAGATCAAGTTTAACTGGAGCTGCACAAAAAAACATAACTTTTGAAATCAGGCACAAAAACATGCATGTACAAAAACTGTATATTTATGATGCATTTATGAAGTTTCAATCACAATTCAGGATAGTGAACATTTCATTTCACCTTTATTTGTACCTGGATTGAGCAGTTTCACTCACACATTTGAACTGTTTTAACAAT
The DNA here is from genome assembly GCF_963422515.1 of Blennius ocellaris. Taxonomy (NCBI): domain Eukaryota; kingdom Metazoa; phylum Chordata; class Actinopteri; order Blenniiformes; family Blenniidae; genus Blennius; species Blennius ocellaris. Next base: position 3,151,429 of record NC_137666.1, read on the forward strand.
TTTGGCTCTTTTTTTTTTTGCTTTTCAAAGTTTTGCATCTTTTTCCCCATCTTTTTCTTTTCTTTTTTTTCTTTTAGAAATTCTAATCATTTTAAGTTAGTTTTACACCTTTTTTCCATCATTCTTTTCCCCATCCTTTGTGGTTTTAACTACTATTCCAGATTTTACTTGTACCTACTTTTGAATCCATTTTTAGCCAAAAACAAAATAAAAAAATTGTGATATATATATATATATATATATATATATATAAACAGTCACATATAATTTACTGAAAGATTCATGGAGCCACCACACAGGAGCTAAAGAGCCACATGTGGCTCCAGGGCCGCAGGTGCCAGACTCCTTTGTTTGTAGATCAGCTTCCATGCAATATCACATTTGTACATTTATTTATGTACAAATTATTAGTAGATCAGGCCCTCAAAAAAAGCTGACATAGAAGATGGATGATTTATTGAGCGTTGCAGTCATAAACCTCTCGCCCTTCTCTAAACCAATTGGACAAGGCATTTTCGATAAACCAAACAACCTCAAGCCGGAAGGTCTTTGTGGCGTCAGTATCGTCATTGTTTTCGTAGTCGGTTTTCAAAGAGTCCCGAAATCCCCGACATTTTGATGATTAATTAATCAACAGTGTTTGTTATGTTTCATTATAAGGACGTGGGCACTCGTTTCGCCGCAGCATCCCGGGAATGCTGCGGCTCCACGGCGAAATTTCATGCAAATAAAACAGTGCGTCTGAAAGGTCACGGGCTCGACTGGGACACACGGGGACACATACACATGCCGGCGCGGAGCACAGTGATCTGTGTCACCGTTATCGCAGCGATATGGCACGGAGGTTCAACGTTTCTCCGGGTGGCACCTCCACTGCTCTCCGTGACCTTTTCTTTAATTAGCAGGGCTCTATTAGACAGCAGACACATGTAATGATTTTTACACTGCCGAGACAAAGAAAGACAGCATTAGCATACAGAATGATTAAGGCGACTGGACTCTTGTGTTCCCGCACAGCTCGGGGGGGGGGGGGGGTTCGAACTTCCGACAGTATTTTTGACAAATCGTTAGGGAGGAGCAAATTGTTCTCGTTCTTTATTGTCACCCAAAGTCGGCCATATTTTAAATTTCAACGGGGCGCTGTCGCCATGGAGACAAAAGAGGAAGCGGAGGCAGAAAGCAGGTATAAATGTTTGAGGGAAATCTGACATATGTGACAGGAGAACTGAGAGGAGTGTGACATTTCTGACAGTCTCTCCTCAATGAAACTAAACCGGCACAAAGAGCAGCCTTCATCAAACGTATGTTTTAAAACCGTGCCAATCACTGTTGTTATTTCAACAAAAGTCTGTTAGCCAGAGTGAAATCAAATGCAGGATTTCATTTTTTTTTTTTTTTTAAAGGTCGGCTGCAGTGCCAGATATGGTACAACCAGTGTGGAGTGCTTAGTTTTTCATACTCCATTACATTGACACCTCAGTAAATTGACTAGTTAATCACGATTAAAAGGTTCATTTGAAAAGTTACAAGTTAGTTTTGTCCAAATGCTGAACACAGAACTGCAATGTACTGAATAATAGTTAAATTAATAAAGGAAGATGATTATTTATGCCTTTAAAATCAAGAACGAACAGAAGAGATAAAGTATACTGATAAAGCTGATACGTCACTACTGTGACTACAAGGTAATGTTAATATTACATTAGGACTTCTTGAATGTTTTTAACCAGGACAACTGTAAAACTACCAAGTTCCAGGAGAATATAGATGAAAATACGTGAAAACAGGGCCTGAATTAGTTCATTTTCATTTAGGCATCCTGCCTATAGTAAACAGGAGCTTAAGAAAATGGAAACAAAGCTGCTTGTCGCTGCCAGAGAGAGACGGCGGCTTTCTGTTTTCATCTACAGAAACCTTAACAAGTGATGCAGGGAACTTTTCTTCTGTCATGAACTTGACTGATTATTCAGTGTCAATCTTGGTTTTTTTTTCTTATAATATGTCACTCAATGTTCCTGTCACTTTTATTCCTCCAACTTTTTGAAGAGATATGAAGTTTAATTGAATTAACAAAAAGGAATTTGGTAAGTAAGAATGTGTATTCGTGTTTGAACCAGAGGGGAAAAAAGGAGCTTTTGTAAAACAAAATAGAAAATCAAAGGAAATATAGGGGGGGCAAACTTTAGACAGCAAAAATGAGTTTAGGGCCTTAAAACAGTGGAACAACCGATTTTACCGGGTAAAAAATAGCTTCCAAACTCTTAAAATAAGAAAGACATTTCAATACTATATAAAACCAGAAAATGTCCTCAAATGCTCAGGAGACATTTCACACAGTTTGAAAGGGAAGAAAAGTATTTGAAAATGTCTTTTAAATTGCAATTTCTTATTCCAAAATAGGTAAACAAATTCCAAGTTATATATGCACGGTTTGTAAAAATCATCCTCAGATGTTGTTGCAGAGCAAAAACCCTTCAGTTTCAACACCTCCTTTAATTCATAGACGCTATGAGCCTCTTGATTCTAGCCACATCAGGTGTACATGCACAAAAAAAAAAAAAAATTGAATTAATTAATCCCAGGCCAGACAGTAATCTACTCTGGGAAAAAAAAAAAAAAAAAAAACCTGCACACAACAGCGAGGTAACAGGAGTTGCAGCAGCTTATCTCTTGCGCCGTGCCTGCACAGAAGGTGTAGTTAGCACGTTAGCAGAGCAGCAGCAGGTCCGACGCTCCGTCTGTGGATCTGCAGAGAAAATGCAACATTACAACGCCTGTGTGGACAGCTGGGTCGATAACAGTGTATTTGCCTCTACAGATAGATGATTAAAGCAAAGAGGTTTGTCTTTTCCTCTTATTTAAAATTTAAAAAAATTATAGGGAGAAAAAAATCAGATGGTATGGTAAACATATATTTCTACAATTAAATCTAATGAAAAAAAAAAAGAAATTATGATTAATTGAAATATAGAAATATGTTTATACAGAACTTGAATGTAACAGGTGTGACAGTTACAGATGCTTAAACAATCTTTGAGTGGCCATATATTTAGCATAAAATGCTTCTTATTCAGCCTTGAAGAGTTTTGTGAAATATAAACAGTCCAGACAGCAGCTCTGGCTTCTTCTGCAAGTGCAAAATGCAAAAAAACAATGCGTTTTCACTTGAAACGTTGTTGTGTGAGAAACACAGCGGCATTACAGCAGTTTTATAACAAGATCTTACAAACTTACAACATCAATTCAAGAAATATTAATGATAATTATAGTAGAAAAGTATTAATATCAGCAGTGGGGAGTGGTTCTAATTCAGGTTTGATACTTTATTAAAGCAAATGCTTTCCTGGCTTGTAATCTTCTTCTTCTTCTTCTTCTTCTTCTTCTGGGTTCATCGGCAGTTTGCATTCATAAATTTTCACTACCGCCATCTGCTGGTTCCAGCTAGTCCATGCCATTCCCACCACTCAAGAAATATATATAAGCATTTTCAATCATAATTGTGTGATTTTGTTCATTTTTACAGAATCCATCAAAATTCATTTAGAAATGTAAAAATGTCTCAAAAGTCCAAAAAGCACGTGTTTCAATGTGAGCCCCCTCAGGGCCGTCTCTAGATAGTAATACAGTCAAAATCTGATAGATATCGTTTGTCTTGTCTTAACCCAATATACTTTGAAAAAAATTGAAGCCGGAAATCTTTCCTGTGCGTTAGAGAAGGACAAACAGAAGTTGAAGAAACCCAGGAGACGAGCGGGAGATAGAGAGACAGACGAAGAAAAGGGATGAAGTTATGAAAGGTGCTCAAAGGGGGAGAGAGACGGTGCTCGGGAAACATCTCGGCAGCAGAACGAGGCAGGTGTTTAATTTGAGAATTAAGACAGTGTGAAAGTTCATAAGTATGCTAATGGCTGCGCGCCTCAGTCTGCCAGATGAAGCTTCCTAGACTGCTCAAGAGGAAGAAGAAATCCACCTGAAACACCCGCAGTGACGCACGGTGAAATCTCAACCTCATTCTGCCTCCACAGAGGAGAGGGAGAGAGAGAGAGAGAGAGAGAGAGAGAGAGAGAGAGAGAGAGAGAGAAAAAGAGAGAGACATTTAGTGGCACATGGCTGCCCGCACCAGCCCTGACCATAAAGCACCATCAAGCATTACAGAAGTCATTTCTCCGGCTATGTAATCCGTCTGCCCGCTGGTACTCTCCAGTCCCTGCTGAGGCCCCGCAAATCATTTGTCTTATACATGATAAAAAAAAAAGAAATATTAACATACAGAGAGGCTAAGAAGCGACACACACAAGTTTATATTTCATGCCCTCTGCCCACCCCGGGGCGTCAAGCAGATAATCCTTACATTACATTTACGCAACATGACAAAACAACATTTAGGGAGTTATTTGTGAAAGAAACGCAGTTTAATCTCTCTCTCTTTATTTTTTTTTTAGGTGGACTTTACTTATGTGATGTGTCTTGACTTGCTTCAGCAAACTTTTTTTTTTTGTTTTTTTTACATGCAGTCGCCTTCGCATCCGACACGATGAACGCTTGAATGCTTCATTAAACTCCGGAATGGTCGGGAAACACTTGACAATCATCAAATCCATCTCACCTTCGTAAGTAATAACATCAAAATCATGTTGTTTTTTTTCAGTTATCACAGGTGCGATGCCAATGTGAGTCTTAACACTGAGTATGTAACATAGGTTTGTGTTTTGTTGAAGTCAGTTTCCCGTTCATATTTCACTCATGGTTAAACTAACTTCAAGGGGGGGGGGGGGGGGGGATAGAATAAATGACTGTATTGTTGTTTTTTAAATGTTTTAATCAAAATATGTGCCCATACATTATCTTTTAGTTATCACAAACTCCATTCCAAACTGCTTATCTTACCTCTAACGGCTCACCAGTGAGAAACGGCCCAGACTGTGTGCATTTAAATAGAAAGTCCATATGATGGTACACCCCTTTTCCAAGAGACTTCCAAGAGTCTGTACTAATGTGAATCCTTTGGTACCTATCTTGCCTTCCTTAAAATGAGCATTACTTTTTAATTTACTTTTTGACAGTGAATACATTACATGCTATACTCCTTCCTCTACACTTATCACACCTTCCAACCCAGTAACATTCATTTCTATGTTTCCGATTTGGTGTCACCTCCTGGGGGTGGGGGGGGGAGCAGGTGGAAACCGTCTCATTTGTCTCACCCGACTGCCGCTGAGATGCATTAAATAAACAGTGTTTGTTCCATAGGACGACCATGTGGGTGCTAATTGTAGGTAGCTCCCAAGTGGTTGACTTGAAATCAGGTATCGGGGAAAAGGGTTAATTACTGGATTTCCATTCGATTCAAATTGCATGATGATGATCGGCTGGGTTTTTCAGCACAATGCCATCATTGATATTGGTCAGTGAATTCTGTGACGTCGCGAGAGGCCGGGAGCGTTTCTCTGTGTGCTTTGGAGGGGTGGGGATTGGAGGCAGTCAACCTGAATATGTTTGAGTACGCAATAACAAACATGGCGGCCTCCATAGTGGCATGACTCCCAGTCCATGTGTGTGTAGTTTTATCACAAAAATAAACCGACGGCACCAGCTCATGGCTTGACATGCTAACTACATAGTTTTCAAACGAAATTACAAAAATGAGGCGTTTTTCAATAGAAGTCTAAAACTAAAGTTTGTTTTTTTTTCTCTGAAGAGAACTCCGGTCTGGACCAAACGGGAATGTGAACACGCCCTGATTCTCACTAAAGCAGTCGTCACGTTCCCTTCAGCTGGGCAGTCGCCTTTGTCCTGATTGTCCTCAAAGGGATTTCAAACGTTCTGAACAAATATAAGAAACAAATCTTGTGTGAATGCAAACAGCAAAGATTTTTTTTTTTTAACCGCCTGAATGTAGAAAATTTGAACCAGAACCAATAACAAGAAGGAGATAAAAGAGAATTAAAAGACCCTTTGTTGTCTAATGAGAAAATCACCGTTTGCCAGTGAGTAGCTCGGCAAAAACCCAACGTGATGTACGCGGGAACGATCCGGACAAATCAGCGCTAAAGGCTCTGTGGCCACACTAACGGTAGACATGTCTGCTTTCAAGTGTGAGGAACCTCAGACCGACTGTGAATCGTGGTCATGGAAAGGCTCTGGGTTGGTTTTGCTTCGGTGTCCCGGGGTACGAAAAAAAACAAAAAACAAAACATGCATGCACACATACAAACAGAGGAAAAATGGTGGATAAGCTGAACATTTCTCTGGGAAATGAGCTCAACGAGCTGAACTTCTCTATCACGTCTCTACCATCAAATCAGTCGGTACATGACCAAAGTAATTATGAAGGACAATTTGGCTAAAATGAATGTTTTTGTCAAAATACTCTGTTTATGGCATATGATGCAAGTACAGTAAAGTTTTGAGCGTCAAACGTTGTGAGGCCAGGACAAGTGTCTTCATCATAAAAATTTGTTCACCCAAGCTTTCCGTCGTATTGAATTACTAAAGCCACTTTTTATTGTATTATTATTAATTCTTGCCGACAGCATTCACTCTTCCCCCCCCCCCCTCCCCCCCCAACATATACGTTTACTGTAACTTGTTTATGAGTGTGTGAATGCTGCGGTTCAACAAGTTCTTAACTAGCTGGTGACAGTTTTTTTTCTTCTTTTTTTTAAAAATATGTACAGTACTTCCCTCAGAGTTAAATTGTTTTCAGACGTCATACAGCACATGATTAGTTCTTCAATCATTCACTATTGTGCAGACAAAACTCAACGCACTGTTCATTTCACTGCCTCTCAACCAATCCGGTAGTCAATTTTTATTTCACACCGACGGACTAAACATGCATGCTCGATGTTCAGACTGCAGCTTTCATGCAGTTCAAATGATTATAATGACGTATATAACCAATAATGAAAGATTTAATTAGCACGTGTTGTTGTTCCGCGTTCAGATTTGAAGTACACTCGAGGTCGAGGTCCTGGCCCTCTCCAGAACGTAGCATACTTTTGAGGAAGGAAGTTTTGTCTTTCTCTACAAGACACTGCAGTGCCGGTGCCGAGCCGCCAGAGGACGGCGAGCGAATCAGTCACTCGGGCGTGTGTGTGACAGGAAGTCGGCGGCGCGTATCAGTGCGTTTGCGAATGCTGGGAAAGTGTCCGTGTCAGCGCTGGCACAGGGGATGTGTGGTGTGGGAGGTGGGGATGGCCGTCCTGGGGCTTGCCTGGTGTGGCGAAGGCCCCCGGGGGTGTGGCCACGGTCCTCGTCGTGGTGGATTTTATGGGTCCTTCATAAGCATCTCCACTGCCAAGACCCGATTCAGCGGCTAATTAAAACCTTTCCCTGGAATCCCTGTGAAGTCGCAGACCCACGATACACAGCCGGCAGCCTGCTGTACACTTCTGCACACACACACACACACAGTTTCTGTGAGGGTAGGAGACTAGTTATATGTACTGTACATGCTCAGGCATATAGTTTCCAACATCGACAAAGTCTACATCTAAGGCTTTAATTATTTAAATGATGAAGAGTAATTTTTGTGGGGATGAAAAAGAGTTGCACTTGAATTTATTGCAATGACACATAAAACTGCCTTAGCAAAATGTATTAAATTATTCAGTTGAATCCAATTTATTGAAATAACATTATTGAAGTATTAAACATGTCCAGAACAGCATTCCTCATCAACTATCTCCATTTACCAAATATCAAGAACGCATAGCGATTCTGTTGAGGATATTTAGGGACCTCGCCAACGGGTGGGCCCTAGGCCCAGCCAACGGCAGGTCTCTTTTGGATTTCGTCGTCGCCAAAAGTGCGGGCCCTCCGAAGGAGGGCCCGCACTCATCCAGGACCTCTCCTGACCCTCCCAGAGTGGCCGACGCCCCCGAAGGGGGCGTCGGCCACTAACTGGTGGCGAAATTGTATATTGTATTTCGAATGTTTTTTAGGGACCTCGCCAACGGCTGGGCCCTAGGCCCAGCCAACGGCAGGTCTCTTTTGGATTTCGTCGTCGCCAAAAGTGCGGGCCCTCCGAAGGAGGGCCCGCACTCATCCAGGCCCTCTCCTGACCCTCCCAGAGTGGCCGACGCCCCCGAAGGGGGCGTCGGCCACTACCTGGTGGCGAAATTGTATATTGTATTTCGAATGTTTTTTCTTCTTTTTATTTTTCTGCTTTTTTCTCCGTTAGGCTCTAATTTGACCCCCTAAACACGCTCAAAAACTCACCAAATTTGGCAGGCTCGTGAAAAGTCGCAGCCTTCAGAAGATCATGTCAAAACATTCCATGAAAATCCAAAAATGGCTCTCTAGCGCCACCTAGACCCTTTTAATCGCCCGCCACGGTCCGTAGGAATGTCGTAGAGAAATGTTGCGAATACGAAACTTCTTCGTCTACTCGAGCCCGACGACTCACGCGCTCTAACTTTTGACCTAACTCCAACAGGAAGCCGGCTATTTGCCTTTCAAAGTAAGGTGTTCGCCCAAAAAAGGGAGAAAAAGGCCGAAACGGAAAATCTAAACCATCATAGGGCGAAGGTCGTATCGGTTAAATTGAGATATACAAAAATAGAGGAGATTGTTTACTACAATAATTTAGAGGGAATTTTTCTTACCTAGTCCAGTTTAATTTTTATTAGCCGTCCAAGGTCCCCACCCCCTAATCGCCTTTTTGGCTCCTGTCATCCATTAACATGGGGAAACCGAAAATTCTCCCTCAAAATCAACGATTTTAAACTCCCCGAACTACTCCTAACTGTTTGCAAACCGTGACTCTCAGCCACAAACCGAGGGCATCGCCACGACTACGAGACCCTGCCGAACAAGAGGATGTAACATATGTGGGGAAAATTCCAAAACAAGTCCCCAGAATGACGAGTTAAAGCGACACAGTAACATTTTTCTCGTCCGAAATCTTAACACTATAGCGGATGGAGCCAAATCTGCCGTTCCTGCCAAACAGCGCCCCCTGGTGTCCAAAGTTTACCTCTGACTGCTTCCAAGCGTACACAATCTTAAAGAGGACAAAAATTCCTACAAAAGTATGGTATTTTTGTCCACATACTCCCCCGATAAGTATAGATTAAGAGCAGTTGTTCGCAAAATCTTCTAATATAATCCTCCCTGTCTCACACTCTGACGTCAGAGTGTCCGCGCTCGGCGCAGCTGTGAAATTCTCCACTGTGATTGGTCAGTGCATCACTCCATATATGGGCAGCTTCCTGTAGCTTCAGGCTCATCACTGCTGTGTGATTGACAGCCTGTCATATCCTGCAGTTTGACCTGAGAGTGACCTCACCAGTCATTCTCAGGTCAGGTTACTCTCATGTGACCTGACCTCACTCTCGTGTCTCATGTTCTCCTGTCATGAGGACATGCAAAACCTGTACGAGGTCTGGCCTGAGACATGTAATTCATGTCGGTGAGAGTTTGTGAAAAACCTTTATTGCTGGATCAATCACACCTTCGTTTACGCCGACAAAGGCCGGGCCTCCTAGGCCCGGCACTCCACCAGGTCACTCTCATGTCACACACTGACCTCCGTAGGAGGCCTGGCCTGAGGCCATATAATTCATGTCGGTGGAAGTTTTTGAAAAACCTTTATTGTTCCATAAGTGCAGTGTCATTCACACTAGAATTGAAGTAAGACCAGATTCGGGATCGGGGCAACCTGGGGAGTACCACACTGAGCTTTTCATGTGTATCCGCTAGCTTGCGGCATAGCATGCACATTAGCATGCTACCAAACATTGTTCGATTGAGCTTAAATTTGGTAGGTTGCCTAATGGGGGTGCTGCGGTCACACATCACTAGCTAATTAGCTGGTTCCGACGCCGTTTTTTCAAAATAAAAGTACAATTTTTTTTTTTTTTTTTTTTTGCTTAAATAATATTTTTTTTAATTAACCGTTCATAGCCACCCCCCCGACGGGCAGTCTCGAGGTCCCGACCAATGCTGCTTGCAGCTTTAATTCTTATTATTATTCTTCTGCTTTTTTTACGCTTTCACTCATATTGGACCCCCTAAACATGAAAACTACGTGACCAAATTTGGCAGGCTCGTGAAAAATCGCATAGAGCCGGTGACTATGTCAAAAATTCCAGGAAAGTCCAAAAATGGCTCTCTAGCGCCACCTAGAAAATTGCAATCGCCCACCACGGTCCGTAGGAATGTCGTAGAGAAATGTCGCGAATACGAAATTTGTTCGTCTACTCGAGCCCTACAACTCACGCGCTCTAACTTTTGACCTAACTCCAACAGGAAGCCGGCTATTTGCCTTTCAATGTAAGGTGTTCGCCCAAAAAAGGGAAAAAAAGGCAGAAACGGAAAATTTAACTCCTCATAGGGCGAAGGTCGCATCGGTTAAATTGAGATATACAAAAATAGAGGAGATTGTTTACTACTGAACTCTAGAGGGAAATTTTCTTACCTAGTCCAGTTTAATTTTTATTAGCCGTCCAAGCTCCCCACCCCCTAATCGCCTTTTTGGCTCCTGTCATCCATTAACATGGGGAAACCGAAAATTCTCCCCCAAAATCAACGATTTTAAACTCCCCGAACTACTCTTAACTGTTTGCAAACCGTGACTCTCAGCCACAAACCGAGGGCATCGCCATGCCCGCGAGACCCTGCCGAACAAGAGGATGTAACATATGTGGGGAAAATTCCAAAACAAGTCCCCAGAATGACGAGTTAAAGCGACAGAGTAACATTTTTCTCGTCCGAAATCTTAACACTATAGCGGATGGAGCCAAATCTGCCGTTCCTGCCAAACAGCGCCCCCCTGGTGTCCAAAGTTTACCTCTGACTGCTTCCAAACCGACACACTATTAAAGAGGACAAAAATTCCTACAAAAGTATGGTATTTTTATCCACATACTCCCCCGATAAGTATAGATTAAGAGCAGTTGTTCGCAAAATCTTCTAATATAATCCTCTCTGGCTCACTCTGACGACAGAGTGTCCGCGCTCGGCGCAGCTGTGAAATTCTCCACTGTGATTGGTCAGTGCATCACTCCATATATAGGCAGCTTCCTGTAGCTTCAGGCTCATCACTGCTGTGTGATTGACAGCCTGTCATATCCTGCAGTTTGACCTGAGAGTGACCTCACCAGTCATTCTCAGGTCAGGTTACTCTCATGTGACCTGACCTCACTCTCATGTCTCATGTTCTCCTGTCATGAGGACATGCAAAACCTGTACGAGGTCTGGCCTGAGACATGTAATTCATGTCGGTGAGAGTTTGTGAAAAACCTTTATTGCTGGATCAATCACACCTTCATTTACGCCGACAAAGGCCGGGCCTCCTAGGCCCGGCACTCCACCAGGTCACTCCATCGTCCCACATTGACCTCCGTAGGAGGCCTGGCCTGAGGCCATATAATTCATGTCGGTGGAAGTTTTTGAAAAACCTTTATTGTTCCATAAGTGCAGTGTCATTCACACTAGAATTGAAGTAAGACCAGATTCGGGATCGGGGCAACCTGGGGAGTACCACACTGAGCTTTTCAGGTGTATCCGCTAGCTTGCGGCATAGCATGCACATTAGCATGCTACCAAACATTGTCCGATTGAGCTAAAATTTGGTAGGTGGCCTAATGGGAGCGCTGCAGTCACAAACCACTAACTAATTACCTGGTTTTGACCCCGCATTTTCAAAATAAAAGTACTAATTTTTTTTTTTTTTTTTTTGCTTAAATAATATTTTTTTTAATTAACCGTTCATAGCCACCCCCCCGACGGGCAATCTCGAGGTCCCGACCAATGCTGCTTGCAGCTTTAATTTCCAATTATCTTTCATGCAATAATCATCACGCATGTACATCAAATCTTTAAATAAATGGAAGCTCATAAGCAAAATAAATCAGAAAGTCTTAACACTTTCTGGTTTAGTTTTTGCATGTTTTGCTGTTAGTAGAATAAAATAAAATAAAATATTAATTTAATTTAATATTGTTCATAACTTACAATAAGTTTCTGGGCCCTCCTTAAAGTTTCCCGTCATGAAATATTTTGTTGTCCCTTGAAGAAATTAAAAGGAATTTCTTCCCTTGTGCAACGGACATCTGGTCACCCTACGGCTCGGCCCTCCAGAATACACCTTCAGCTCTGCTTGTTTCCCAAATGATGTCTCGTGTAGCTTTTGTGTTTAGCATCAATCAAAATAATCTGCTGTGTTGCTTTAATCTGGTTTCAATCTATGCCTTAATCAGTTTCCTTGCATGGTCCTTCCAAGAGAGTGGTGGGTTTTTTGACAGGAAATGGTTAAGAAGAGCTGATTGGGCTTGAGACTGAGCGCTGCAGCATCGCCAAGCTCACTTTGCGGTCCACCTCAAGACAAAAACCTGCTACTTTCAACTGAAAATACCCACAAGCCTCATGTGCATCATTCATGCAGTACGCGCATGAGACATAAGGAGCCCCAAAGGCCTCTGGGAGAATCGAATGTAACCTCCAACCACCAAGCTTGGCGAGGCTTCGGGAACACGGCCGACTCGTCTTCACTATTCATATCCAAGTTTTCGGGATTCACGAGAGTGATGCTGCACCGTTTGATTACAGAAAGTTTAGAGAAGTAAGACTCCGTCATACCTGCTGGTGGATGAACAGATGAACAACTTGCCCTTTTTCAAAGCTTTCCTGATGGCGGGGTGATGAATTCCACAGCTTCCCACAATCTTGGGAGGAATTTTAGCTTATGTTTTTTTTTTTTTTTAAGCTGGTTATTTAAGACAGGATTAAAGATGAAAAAAAAAATGACTTTTTCATTGTCCTCTTTTCTTATTTTGTTCGAAATTGAAAGCAACATCCATTGGAATATCCTTCTCTGGCCTGGTGTCACTGATATCGCGCAGCCTTTGGGGCTTTTGGCCTTTTGCAGAAAAAACTCAACTCCAACTCAAAAAACACACCAAAAAAAAAAAATCACAACAAAACCCCATGGAGGACAGCGCTCAGCACCCAGCAACCTTTAGAGGCAAATTATTGAGTAGGAAAAAGTGATCTTAAAGCGATCTTGAGGGAAATCTAGTTATAGTGAAGGGTTTTTCAGTTTGGCCTTGCGCTACGTTTCAATTGAATTCGGTTTAAAAGACTATAATGCGCAAACAACCAGAGAAGACGTTGGAGAGTACCAAACTCTCCTCTATTCTTTAAACATCACCGAGTCTCAAAATGAGAATGTCATTCTGCAACTAATCAATGCAGTGGAAAAAATGGTTCATCACACAATGAAACAGCACCAACAATCATTTTACTGGTGCCACCGTGGCCTCATCTATTCACAAGGAAACCCAATTTTTGTGTGAAGTTGATGTTTTTCCTGTGCATGTTTTTTTGTTTTTTTTAATCTGTGAGTTTGGAATTCACAAGGCTGGCTGAAGCAGATATGAAAGAAAATGGGTGAATCATTGATCTCCGTATGGGCAGCACTGCCGGGATGTCGATTATCCCCAGCCAGATTCAGATCCTGTTTATTCAACAATGTTTTCAAGTGAAAATAGAAAACGTGTGTTGTGTTTTGGTTGTCCGTTTACACTGAAAGCCACTAAAAATTGAAAACGCTCTGCACGTGTTTGTCGTTTCATTCCAAAAACAGGCAACAGCACCCACTAGTGGCCCTACATGAAAATGGGCATTTTCAAACACATGATAACACGAGGTAAATTGTGCATTTTCACTGAAATCGTTTGGGCTTTCAGTGGTGTTTGCATGTTCCACCCGGACTGGTGACCCGAAACAATATGTTGGATGAAGTTGGAGGCCGGTACAGACAATGGTCAGCTTCCGTCGGCTGCCATTGCTATGAATAATGTTTGGTTTTTTTAAATCTACAATGTTCTTCATTCAGACTTGGATTCACTGAGACATCACATTTACATATTTTCTAAGTGTTCCACTGGAATGGGGGGGGGGGGGGGGGGGGGTGGTGGTACATTGTTAAAGGAGAAGTAGACCACAAATCCACTATTCATTAACTGCAGAACTCGCCATTGCACGTGTTGTATTCTTTCATTTGTTCCCTCAAATGTTTTTAAATTGGACATATATGAGACATCTCAGCAGAAAAGATTAAATAAAAAATAAACCATCAGAACCAAAACTCTGAAAGGGTTTTAATAAATGTTTTCTTCTTGCTTGACACAGGAAATCCTGAGGAATTGAGGCAAAACAAAAGAGCTGTAATATATATGTGAAAATTTACATACACCTAAGCTTTTTAAAGGCATAAAAGGGAAAAAAAAGAGTCACCCAAAGTGGCCGTCCATGTCCAGTCTGACCATGAACAGACCCGCAGCTCATTTATTTCAATAGATGTGGTATTTGAAAGGGGTGTTAACATAATACAGTGCAGGAAATGATGACATATTGAATCACTTTGCTTCGTGTGAAGCGTCTCCAGGTTGTAAATGTGCACCACGCTTTTCTTTTCCGCTAATGAAGTTATTTCCTGCACGAAAAAAGGGATAAAGAAACTTGGTCATTTTCCCTTAAGGGTCTCCTAATAGCCGTGCAATGCTCCTGCCTTTACCAACCGAAAAGATCTGGTCCAGAGGTTTGCGATTTTCTCTTGTCTGTTTGCACAAAAAAGACACAAGCAAACGACACGAAACAAGATGAAACGTCCCCGTTTGGCTTAAAATCTTCCTCCATTTGTTAACCCCCCCCCCCCCCCCCCCCTCATCCCCGTCGAGCCCTCGCTCTCTTTTTTCCTCTCACAGCTTGCAGGGTGGGATCGAGGTTAAATTTTGTCAGTACAAAGTCATTTAGCCAAGAGGCACATGCTAAAAGATTTATGGGAAGAAGCAGTGCCAGGGGTTGAGCTTCCCAATTGCCTCCAAACGGCGTCGTTCTGGAGAGAAAGGGGCTGCTTCTCTTGCAGGCGTGTTTACGCGCAAACAGTGTCAGGGAGCTAAGAAATGTTAGTTCGAGCGAAGCCCGACATTTAGATGGAGGGCGATACCCACCGGGCCGAGCGGAAACGCAAGAGGCCACATGTGCTGGGCGTGCTGGCGAAGTAAGAATCCACAAAAGTTAACGGGCAAATCTGGTTTCCTGCAGAGGTTTGTGTGTCAACTTTTTTTTTTTTTTTTGCTACGTTGGTTTCGTGATTGTGTCGCCGTCACGTTAACTGCTGAATGAAAAAAAGACAAATAAATCAAGAATTTAAGGGGAAAAAAAGACAATTTTTTAACATCTTGTGTGCGTGCGACATATGCATCTTAACTTGACTATATAGAGTCAAAATAGCAAGTGAAGCCATGATAAAAAGTCACATTCTGGTGCGAATGCTCAGTCAGGATCTGTTTTAGTGAAGTCTTGGACGAGGCATGCTGATTTACACTCATTCAAATAGTTTGCTCGAGTGCATTCGAGTGCTGAGCAAAATCAAATCATCAAACATATTGTGCTACAGCAAATACATCAAAATTTGTAAATAAAGAAAGAAAGAACTTGCAAGAGGAAAGGATGGATCACAAACGTATAAAAACAAGAGAGAAGCGATCGCAGAATCTGAGATGGGGGGGGGGGGGGGGGTAAAAAGTGTATCTCACCGGAATTACAAGATCTCTATAGGAGAAAAACAAGTTGTGCAAAATGTGCTAAAACACTGAACAGGTTTGGAGACAGTCACATTATGTTCACCTGTATAAGGTCACTTTTAGGTTCAACCCGAAATTCCACCCGGAAAATGAATTCCCCAAACTCTTTGTGGAGTTTTTCTGTGTATCTGATGTTAACGCTTCAGCTTCTCCTCTCTGAGAGGATCATCCTGACACGGTCTGCTGTAAAGGAGGGACTTCAAATAATCCTTTGATTGAACATCTCGGCGTAGATTTAATAAACGTGTTTGAGGAGTGAGGGCTATTACGGTTTCCACTTATGAGCTTGGGTATAAATAATGTGCGAGGTTCTGTATGAAACATTCAGCATTGGCTCGTCTCCCTCACTTCCAAAGGATTTTCTCACTATTATTTGACCGAAACGTGCACGCTCTTTGGGGTACACGGCCATCGCCACCTTGGAGAACAGCAGAGTGATGAAGGTGTGAGACATATAGCTCTGTGTGTGTGTGTGTGTGTGTGTGTGTGTGTGTGTGTGTGTGTGTGTGTGTGTGTGTGTGTGTGTGTGTGTGTGTGTGTGTGTGTGTGTGTGTGTGTGTGTGTGTGTGTAAGCAGGAGCCACATTGATGTTCTCCCCGTGACATGTTGTTTATCACAATGCAAGAGCTCTTATTATATATTTAAAGGACCTTTGAAATGATTATGAGCTTTTGGCCCACGAGCCTCCGAGAAGAGGAAAACAAAAAGAGGAAGAAGAAGAAGAAGGGAGCAAGTGAGCATAAGGCAGAAGTGGGAGAAGGGGAAGGAGAGCAGGAGGGAGGGAGGGAGAAAACGTCTCCAGAGCAAAACAAAAGGAGAACAAACAAATGCATCCCTTTTAGAAAAAAATAAAATAAAAAAAAGCGAGATAATAGAAGAAGAGGAGGAAGATGCAGGAATCAGAGGGGTGTGTGTGTGTGTGTGTGTGTGTGTGTGTGTGTGTGTGTGTGTGTGTGTGTGGCAGCGGCTTGAGGGGGGGTGGAGGGGGGGTCTTTGTTGTTGCTAGCTGTTGTCAGCACATGTCGTCAGATTTTGCTTCCTCCTTTTTTTTTTTTTTCTTCCCCATTTGAAGATGGAGGAAAAACACACAGAGCTAAAGAGCAGGTTGAGTGCAGTGGAAGGTGGCGAAGGAGGAACAGTTTGATGTCCCCCCCCCCCCCCACACCCCCCCGCTCTGGGAGATGAAGCATCCTGGGCCTATAAGCTTATCAAAAAAAAAAAAAAAAAAGAGGGATGAATTATACACACAAACATGGCAGCGAGGGATGGAGCCGAGGAGACGAGATGATCAGAGAGCGGAGTGGAAGAGGCTGAGCGCCGGCGAGGCAGGAGTGGAGGAGATCAGGCCCGTTACAGGAGGCAGATTACAGAGGAGAGCAAGCGACGGAGCAAATGTGCTCACAGTCACTCACTTTCACCTCCTCAGTGGTAAACGCTCTCAGAGTGAACTCCGTGGACGCCTCTCCTTGTTTTCTTCAAAACTTGTGCATCAGTCGTCTTGGTTGGCCGGAAATATTCAATGTCTTTCGTCTAAAACATCACTGTAGCAACATGTGATCGATGCACATTTTAGCATTCGTGTCAATCGACTGTCCTGTTATGTTGATGATGGAATTCATCTGTCGTTTTAGTGTGAAAACATGTTTACGAGCCAAGACAGTCGTCGTAGGATGTGTTGCTTCCTGCATCATTTAGAATTCCCTCCCAAAAATGTTAAATTTTTTTATTTAGGGTTTTGTTTTCTCTTTTAATTGTTTTTCAGTGTATTAATACTTTTAAATGAAGTCAACAAAAATGTATAATAAAAAATTTATAAAATTAAATATAATTAAACAAAATAAATGTGTTAAATACAGTTTTCATGTAAAAGTGAAATAATGCAATAAACAAAAAAATCTAAAAATTAAATAGTATCTATAGTGAAAGGAGTCAGCCTAGATCTCATCAAGGTGTTTTGTCTGTATTTATCAACAGAGATTCAAATGTAAAAAAAATAAATAATTAATTTCAGGAAATGT
Source organism: Blennius ocellaris (assembly GCF_963422515.1). Classification (NCBI taxonomy): domain Eukaryota; kingdom Metazoa; phylum Chordata; class Actinopteri; order Blenniiformes; family Blenniidae; genus Blennius; species Blennius ocellaris. Next base: position 3,169,043 of record NC_137666.1, read on the forward strand.
AGCATCTTGGTTCGATTTTCACAGAAACCTTAAGATATTTGTTTTGAAATTATTTTAAAAAAATACTACAGAGAGATTCTTGGGCCGCAACGTTTTCAACTGAAATGATCTTGTTTTGGGTGTACAGTGCTCGGAGCCACTGAAAACCCAACTTTTTGAAAATGCACCTTTTCTGAAACCCGGCGACTGAGCGCACTCACCACGGCGAAAGTAAACAGTTCTACTGCTTCGTGACAAAAACCAGTCTCTTGTCACCTGCTCTTATTAGTTTGGAGGCAGATGAAAGTCACCTCAGTGTTAACGAAGACCTCAAAGGTGCAATAAGGGGGCTCTGGTGTTTCCGTAGAACTTCACACGTTCACGCGCCGCCTCGCACCGCCCGGTCGCGGGGTTCGTGCCAAAACCGAGACGTCGGCGTGCGCGCAGATGAATCTGCGTCCGTGTCAAAACCCCGGTGACTGATCTGGCTGCTGATAGGCCAGATAGGTGGAGGTAAATGAGCGAGCAGCAGGAGGTTTCTTTCTCATCACTCTCCGAGACGAGTCTCCCACTCATCACGCTCTGGTGTTCATTCGGGGGCTCCGGGTGATTACCCGCCCACCTCCACAAACCCAAGGGCTGCGTCAGGGACTTGTCTCGTAACCGGCAACGCTACCTCCCTCCGCAAAAGTTACACTGATGACATCACTAGTCGTTTAACTCCTTTCCCCTAAAAATCTTGTAACAGGCTGCAAATAGAACGAGGGTCGTAGTTTGGACCCCTCCGGTCGCCCCCTTGCAGCGAGTTGCAATACAGACGATACATTCTCTTTATACGAATAGACAAAAACAAATGATATGAGTGCACGTTGACAGTCTTTTCTGATTTAGAATACCATTGTTCTCATCTGTGTGTTCACTTTTGTGATCCGTTTAATTCCTATGAGCTGTGAGGAGGGGCTGTGATGTGATTTGAACAAAAGAGGCAGATTCCCTGTATGACAACAGACGCGAGACTGTTTTAGTCCGTTTTATTTCTTTCGTGAAAGAAGTGCCAAAAAGCCAAACTCATTACCTCGAATAGTAACAGTAAGCCCCACTGTTACATCACCTTTATAGTCCTAGAATAAAGAAGAAAAAAGGGTCAAAACCAGGTGTGAGCCATTAGAAGCAGCCCCTGGGCGGAGAGGTTGAGCCGGTCTCATTCAGACCTCCCACCTGTGTTCACTTTGTGCTCCATGAAACACAAATCTCAAGGCCTTAGATTAAAGTTGTTGGTACTTAACGGTTTTTGGCAAGGCATTTGAAGAAAAACTGATGGAAAATGTGGCATTATTCTTCACAACGGTGCTCAAATTTACTGGCTTCTTTTTAATGTCATTCTCACTTGTCTCTCTCTCTCTCTATATATATATATATATATATATATGCTTCTTGAGTTCTCTTGACAATATGTCTTGGGATGAGTCATATATAGCTATAATGGGGGAGACGAAATCAGCATAAACTTTTAGCATTAGCAGGCAGTTTATCCACACTTGCAAAATCCTGCTTGTCTGTTGCGAGAACTTAAAGGAAAGGAAGGCCTCATCTTTCATCTTTTGGTGTGTGTGAGTGTGTGTGTGTGTGTGTGATTTGTCTTTCCTTCGCCGGATGAACACAATAGCTCTCTGCCCAGCCCTGCCAATCCCACAATGCCTGGCGGTGGGTCTGGCAATAATTCAGGGCAGGACTAAACAGCTGGCTGCCTGACAGGAGAGCTGCCAAGAGCTGGCAATGAGCGGCGGGCTGCTAACCCTTTCACATTTTTAATTAGACCCACACAGCCATGTCTTTGAGCCATCGTAAATATACAGATGACACGCGGAGCATCATTTGTTCTGAGATATTTGCTTACAAAATACTTTCTGTCAGCTCAAAGTTTGGTGTGTACGTGTGTGTTTGCGTCAAGCTTGCTGAAATTGATTTTTTTTTTAAACGCCACCGTCTCATGGGAGATAAACGTCACATAGGCCATAGATTACATCTCAATGAAACGCGATAGATAGATTGATTGGCAGGTTTAGCTCAGTAGAGTTACCGGCTTTGACTTTTAAATAATGTCCAATGACCAAACATGTCCAAAACCACATATACAAATCAAACTTTTTTTTTTTATATACCTGTCCATTCACCCCCCACACAAGTCTCAAAGCAGGGTTTTTTTTAACGCCTCCCTCCATCCACCATACGTGAAGGCATATTGAGGATCACCAGACCATTGCAATGCAAGACTTACTCTGACCCATTGAGAGAATCTCACGCTGGCTTACATGTGCAGCGTGAAGCCTGTCCGGCTCTGCAGGTCGTGGGCTCCAGGTACCACAAGTGCGGGGAATGTGAAGGAAGCCCGTGGAACAATAGGAAGAGTGTTTACCGGAGCGAGGGCACCATGTGCAGGAGGGATTACCACAGCATTATGACTGCAAGACGCCTTGCCATCTGGACACAGCGGAGAAAAGGCAGAGTATAATGAGTTTGCAGAAAAAAAAAAAGAGAAAAAACTGGAGGAGGGGAGGGGTGGGCTGAAGAAAAGGACAAATGTGGGGATGGAAGATTTTTTTTTTTTTTTTTTTGTCAATCGCAGGGATGAAACAGGTGAGTTTGGTTTGTGTAGTGTGTAAGAAGCCTCACAGGGGAAAGTTTCAATCAGTCTAATACTTTATGATCTTGACAAATCTGCTCGGAAATAATACTGATAGGCCGACATGTCAGTTCACCGAAACAAATGGTCAAGTACATTAGTATTCTTAGAGGATAACCCTGAAAGTTGGGGTTGGGGGTGCAAAACTCCAATGTGTTCCAAACCAAGGCGACTTTACTGGACTCAAGTTCTGTTACCAAACCTTTAGTTTTCACACTGCACCTGTGTGGAGCTTATCTTGTTATCATTGGCATCATTTTGTCAAATGGTACATACTAATTGGAATTAAGTGACTGAATCATCATATATATATATACCCAATACTCACACTTTATCCAACTTATGAGTGAAAGTATTGCAGATTCATCCATATACAGATAAAGGTGCACATCTTGACATCCCTCCTTTATGGTGCTATGCACTCATTCGTGATGCTTACTTTAACTAAACCACCAGGTTTACGCTGATGCAGTTTTTCTTTTTTCTTTAAGTGAACTTTGAAAAAGTTCTTGGGTCAACCCGACAGTGGTTCTGGATGACCAGAAAGTCAGGTGGAAGTCAAGGCTCAACTAGATGCAGTTCTCTTTAGCGACCAGCTCAATGACTGAACACTGTCATGATGGACAGATAGCGAACATTTTCAGAGATTAATTGTATTGCATTTTTTTTTTTTAGTATCTAACAAACTGATCTTTTGGTATTCATCTGTTCTTCCTGCCTGTGTATTAATTTCAGCTGATGTGAGAGAAAGAAGGCCTCATACAAAACATACTGGACCCCTCTTCAATCTGTCCTCTCTTTCACTCTATCACACACACACACACACACACACACACGCACGCACGCACACTTCCTGTAAGCTGGAGGATGATGCAGCCTTCAGATGGAGAGAGGCAGGTCTGGATGAAATACAACCCATCTGGAACTTGACTACTGTAAGAAGGAGGTGACCCCTAGACCACAGAGTGTGTGTGTGTGTGTGTGTGTGTGTGGTGTGTGTGTGTGTGTGTGTGTGTGTGTGTGTGTGTGTGTGTGTGTGTGTGTGTGTGTGTGTGTGTGTGTGTGTGTGTGTGTGTGTGTGTGTGTGTGTGTGTGTGTGTGTGTCTTGTGACAGGGCTAAAGGTCTTGGCATCCCACTGCAGACGGTGTCACATGGAGGCAGTATGGGCTGGTGAATGGCCACGTCCAGCTGGGACCACATCTGGAATCAAGGCAAAAGGGACAAAGGCTGAGCTCAGAGGACTTCTGGCCAGCTCGGAAAAGACAACCCTCAAAGTCAAAATAGATTCCAAAATTATCCCGTAACCATGGTCTTCAGCCACGTGCCATCAAAAGTCAAGGGTCTGCAGGTTTTTTTAATTCCAGTCTGATTCTGCTCCAGCTCTTCTATTTAGTTTTTTTCATGCATGGTTGTAGAAAGGAAGTCTTCAGACTCTAGGTGGTGCCAAACAGAGTTCGAGCAGGGTTGGGATGCATTTCACGATCAACCTTTGTGTCTGATCAAACCCTTGAATCAGCGGCTGAAAACAAACAGGATAAACACTTTGGTGGCATTTACAAACACCCCATTAGCAATTACACTTTCGTAGCTTCTTGTCGTATGATTGACGACAGTCGGCAAAGCGCCATCAGGTGTTTATCAGGTCAGGTGTGGGAACACGTGCTGCGCTGCCCTTTGCCTGCGTCTACCCTTCTCCACTTTGTGACCCTGATACCAGACATCTGGTCAGGAGATATGCCCCTATCCACCAACCCTCCAGATGGTTTCTCGAGATGTCACCGCCATGACGCACATGATTGACCCCCACCGATGTCTTGACATGTAAAGGTACTCGGCAATCACTATCCAGTGAGCACGATCCCTGACACCACAAGTGACCCTTTGCATCCTCACCCTGTCAAGCACTTCCTGAATCATCTTGCATCAACCGTCTGCAGATCATCGCTACAAGATATGGCTTTTCAGCCGATCAAGTGTATCCGAAGAGCATCCATGTTGACGGGGAACAAATTGGCCCATATTTCCAAGCTTAAGGCAAAAGGAAATACATTTCTACATGTTGGCACGCCACTGTTTTGGAGTGCATATGGCGTGTTGGACCACAGTGTAGATCTGTAAACAGAATAGGAGCTGCAAAGTCAAACTGTATCATCTCTGCCTCAGAGGGCTGTGCAATTCTCTTTGATCCCGACCAAGTGTAACTAACAAGGCTCTGACTGATTGACACATCGCCGAGGTGGTCTATAACGTCAATGACAACTGTCCCTCTGAGGCCCTTTTGTGTGCATTTAGGTCTTTTTTTTTGTTGTTGTTTGGGTGCCCCCTCCCCCCCTGCTATTTCCAGCCATTCCTCCCCATAGATCTGTGCAGATAAGGAGCGTTGGTTGGAGGGCTGCGGCGCCCTGACTCAGTCAGGCCTGTGAGGCCTTTGGCATTAAGCCCAGATGTAGACAGAACCCACTAGGGGCCCCACAGAGGAGTTTTGGGAGAGGAGGGTTGGATCTATGGAAGGGGGTGGGGTAGATGATGGAATGATGGCGATCACACCGGCCTGAGGTGGGTGTTAAAATACTCACCCTGGGTCTTTTGGTAGTGATCACATCGCAGAAACGCAGCCGTCAGTTTTAAATCAGACACGCTGTTCTTGTTCCCATCAGACAGGAACAAGGCGGCAAACGTTCGTACCGCCAAGTGGTTGCGTTTCGGGTTACTGATCTACCGGATACACCCAAAAATGCCCCTCAGATCGGCCTGCACACAGTAATCAGTTTTGACTTGGACACAAACAGTTTGTTTGAGTTTGGTTATTTTTTATTTTGGCCGTTTGTACCAGCAAGGGAGTTAGTCACAGACGCATAACAGGAGTGAAGACAGTATCTGTAGGAATGGATATCAATGGTTGTGTGACTGAGTTGTAAAACATGCCTCTAGAATGTTTCTATTGTGGGTTGTAAGATGGCAGGCTGCCGACAGTCGCACACGTTGGGGACTCAGCTCGTTTCTTTCTGTGCGACTCATTCAAAGCTGGTGTAGGGGGGGGGGGGGGGTGGAGAGCTTCCGTACTGGAGCATCCAGGGTTTGGACAGAATCCTTAGTAAAGACGACTTAACTTTGTATGAAATAACATAAACAGATGACGACAAAACAAAAATTATATATGAAAAAGCAGGTTTACTGCTCATTAAACCGACTTAATGTAAATCCAAGGTGGCGAATTACGCCGAACATTTTGAGTGTAACCTCTTCGGCGTGGGTTTGAAGCTTAATCGCTCCTTTGGAATGGGCATGCTTTCTCGCAGTCTTCGCCAGTCAGTGCAATTACAGGCTGAATTTGACAAATGTCTTTCAAGAAACATTTGCGCGCCATTTCAGCAAAAGCAACATCTGGTACATGTATTCCTCCACCGATCCTTAATTTGTATGCCGGTGACCCTTCGGTGACCCCTTGATCGTCCCGCCAATGATACAAGTAGGATCGCTAATAGCTGCTGGGTAATTCAGCGGATTGAGGCTGAAATGAGGTGCAGGTGTTATATTACCCTCACGCAAGAAAAATACAACATACAAGGACACATACAACATTGTCTACCGCCGATGGCATGCGGTTCTGAAAGCAACCTTTTAAAGTGTAAAAGGAAGCTTTTATAGACTGATAGTGATTTTGCTCACAGCCCAAACACCCTATATCGATTCATTACAAATACATGACAGACCAAGGCTTCATATGAATTAATATCGTGAGATAGTGTTAGTTGAACTTATTTCCATTAGATTATTCACCTTAACTAAACCACTTGGCACCTGCCAGACGCGTGAAACTGTGCTCAGCCCTTCATAGCCATCGTTTCTACCAAACACCTCGAATAGGAAATGTGCAAAACATGATAACTTATTGGTCTTTTTTGCTTCTTAAAGTTTGTCGTTTCAGGAGTTGCTTCCATCAAAAAGTCACTAAGAAGAAACTTAAACACAAAAAGACACGTGATTGACAATGAACAACAAAATGCATTTCGTTGAGGTGAAGAATCTCTTTCTTAATCAATGCATTAACAAACAAATGTGGCAAATGAGTCCTTAATAAATTATTATAGCCACCAAATGGGTGTGTTTGGTTTTTAAGGTCAGAAGCTCAACAGCAACTACAGCTATTTATACTAATCAGTTTTCGGCATTGAGGTTTAACTATGCTGGTTATTAATAATTTTATCATCTTCAAATAAAACTCGAAACTTGAAAATGGCATACCCAAAAATAAAAAAACTACCTATCTCTGCAACTACACGGTCTATTTGATCATTCTGTGCTGGCCCTTTAATCGATAATTGACATTACTTTATACTCTCTCAGCACCATCTTCCACCTCTATGTATTGTATTTCCGTTTTCTTGAAACTAACCAGTCAGATGCATTAAACCTCAATTTCTCACAAAACCGAAGGGCAAAGGCAGAAGTTGAGGTGTGGAGTTTTCTAATATCTATTTTCACTGGCATTGCATGTCATTGCGTCATTTGCCTATTTTATTTTATTTATTTTTGTTGAATTCTGATTTTTTTTTCCTTGCACCTGTGTGAACTCCATTTGAGAGAGAGAGAGAGAGAGAGAGACCCTCCATTATCCTCCAAACACTGCCCTGGCCTAAGACACACACACACACACACACACACACACCTGGTCACTCCATCTCTCTCTTCCGCCGCCGTCTCCCTCCCGTCTCCGTCTCCTCATCATTTTCACCCTCATTTCCTCGCCGTGTTAAGATGCTTATTTTCTATCTCTTGATCTGCAAGTCATCCTTAAACCTTTTAACACGGCTCTGGCCCCGCGGACTAATCGTATTCCATAAATATTTAAAAAGGGCAGAAATCTGCTGGAGGTTGCCTTATCTGGAGCCCCGACGATAATCATCTTAACCAGGACCATTATGATTTTAATTACCTGTCTTTGATTTCCTAACTCGGGAGTGTGGTTATTCCTGGCCCCGCGGTACATTCCAGGTTAAAAGGGTCTCCGGGATTAGCTCCCCTCCTGATAATTGAGTCCATGTCAAAACGCAGATTTATCTGTGGAAAGGTGTTTAAAGCTACAATCTCAGGATCCCGTCGCTTCAGCCAATCAGAGCAGCGGCTCAGGGCCGATTCTGGAACACGCCACTGGCTGCTGGTTTCTGCTAACAGTCGCGAAGACAAAGGTGGCTGCAGGGAGGTTTATACGTTTACTATACAACCTCATTTAAAAAAAATTAATAAATAAATTCTGTGGAGCAAACAGCTTAAAATTCAATGATATTTAAGCTGAGAGAAAACAGTAGTTAACTGTACCGTTTAATATTTTTAGAGCTATATAATAAGAGTAAAACAGAATATGACAAATACAAACAGACAACTTTACAAGTTGTTTAATTGAAGTGTTTGGAACATTTTATGATAGTATAACTGTGAGGGGATGTCTTTTTTTAAAATCAATTTTCCTTTAGTTTTTTTGTGATAATGGTCTCGATAAATGTTTATATTTCTGTTTGACGTCAAACATATAAATACTGGAGATTTATATTTTGTATATTAAAACAAATACAGTGTCTCGTGTCTGCTACCAGCACTATTATTACACAACGAGAGCAGGTTTGTGCTGTTAGAAATAAGAGTATAAAACAATCTACATTAATGAAATGGATCATCAATTGATAATGTAGTTTTGTCGACAGTTTAACAGAGGCAGTGAGTAAAAAGCACGTGAGGAACACTGGAAGCATTGTGGCGTCCGTCTTACACTCATGATCGATTTCAGTTGTTTTCCAACCTGAAAGGTGATTTAAGTTGCCACTGAGAGCAACTGTGGGTTTCAGAGTCTCCTCTAAAGACATTTAAATATATAGCTTGATAGCGATGGAGACCGAGGAGCCGTTTACAAGACAATGTTTTCAAGTAAAAGCAGAAACAATTGTTGCGTTTTAATTTTCCGTTTACACGGCAATGGTGCTCGGAGCCAATAAAAATGAAACTTTTTGAAAAAGAGCTTCCACGTTAGAACTTTCTGAAAACAAAATCAGACTCTTTCCATGTGTAAACAGGAGAAAACAACGTTTCTGTTACCGTGTTAAAATTAACCTTTTCTGAAACCAAAAGGCCAAGATTATACATTTTGACTTGAAACACACTTGAAGCCTGAGGCTCCACCTGATAGGTGAAATATGCTGAGCTGCAGAGCAAAGAAACATATAAATTATTGCAGTTCACTTAAGTATCTCTATTGTAACTCACATGTTATTTGACAGGTGCTTTGAAATTATGCATAGAGAGTCTCTGCACACACGTTGGTCCAGGTTTTCATTCAGTAATATAACGATACCATAATGAACTTACACAACATGTGTAAATCTACATATAAAAAGTTATACCATCAGACGTCCTTGTGTAGTTTCCTTTGCTTTTGCACTGATGCAGGTGCCGCAGCCACCAAAACACAGTCGTTTGCTTTACTTAGCAAAACTAATTGAATTAGATTTGACTTTGCTTTAGGTCGTACTTAACCGTTTAGGGTGTTTAAAAAAAAACAAAAAAAAAACAGGAATAACACACAGACAGGATCCACCTGGTGGCTGTGTGCATGTTTGCAGTGACACGCGTGGAGGCAGGCAGCATACTGTACGTCTCGTCGCTGCAGGGCCATCGGTGCTGCTGCCGCTGCTGCTGCCGCTGCTGCCGGTGCCAAAGCATGTAGCCCCGCAGACAGCCAAACCTCATTGTGAATAAAGAGGAACATGTTGTCTGGAAAGCGCTGATCTGGCTCTGTCTGCACCCACCCAACACCTCCTCCACCCCATGCTTACCCCACCTCTACATCTGCTTTGAAATGGCAAGGAAGTGACAAAAATGACTGGTGCTAACAAGAGGCCATAATTAACTGCATAGGGAAAAGCGTGCACACGCGCGCACACACACACACACACGGAGACGTGGACACGCGCAGCCTTTCATACACTCAGCCATAAGGGCTCATGCAAATACACACACACACTGTATTCATTCACATGGGAGTTCTCACAGGGGCCCGTCCAGGGCCACATATGGGCACACACATGGACACAAAGGTACTCGCACGTAAACACACGCGCGCTGGCACGGGGTTTTAATAATCATGTCTGGAAAAATTAACTTTGAATCCAGAGCTTTTTATGTTTGCCCACATGCTCAACAGGCTCCTTCCATTTTTACTGCCAGCTTGTTAAGTGTCTTCTGGCAGAGCAGCGCTCACCAGCCAAGCAGCCGCTCACACACCAAGCAGTTCATGACTCCTGTCCCGACATATAGGTTTTTAAGCTATATGGGAGCAAAATACATAAATTTTTTTGCATAAACTTCGCTTTGACTATGCCCCTGTAATCATCACTTTAAGAGACAAAACATTTAAAATATCCATTGGAAGAGTCCATTCAGTAGTTCAAATGTTGATTTCCGGTGTTTGCCATGACATGTGGGAACTATTCAATCCGCTTCTCTTCATAACCCACATAAAAAAAAACATTTTATTTATTTATGACGCTTGGCCTGGTGTCGTCGGGGTGAGAACCATGGAGCAGCCGCCAGAAGCCCCATTATCGGAAAATTGAACAATTATCCCAACCCATATATCAGTTGAGAAAAACTACATACTTTGAACTCATATGAGAAATGGAACGGAAAGTACTTGTGCAAATTATGTACAAAATATAATGTATTTGTACCTCATACTTGGATCTAGACATCCGTGACTACCGAACTGAACACCTTCAAATCCTTTCATCAAGCCTCACCTGTTTGGGACTGCTTTTGATACTTGTGCTTTTGCACAAATCTATTTATTTTATTGTAAGTTGTTATGACTGTTTTTATAATGTTTTTACATTTTGTGCTTGTTGATTTTGAGTGTCTTAAAAAATGCTATACAAATAACATGTATTATTATTATTATTATTATTAATAAACACATTTATTTACAATGTTAAATTCCCCAACAAAATGGCTCAAAATCAGCAGTTGCTATAATTTAGAGATTGTGTAGCAAAATACTTGAGAATGCATTCAAATAGCAACAGGTGTAGTTTATTAGCGGGTTAAAAATATTGTTTTTAATAAATTGTTGCAGTTTATCTGGTGTAATAAGGTATTATAATCAATAAATTATATGACTCAAATTAATCCACTGATAGAACAAGTAAAAAAATGCAGAGTCTCAACTATATCTCATTGAAACCATGCGCCTTGACAGACCTCCATCTATTTATCCATCCATAGGGTTTTCGATTACGCTATATCCAATTTATGGTCATGAGCTCTGGAGACGATCAGAGCTGACTTTGGGAGGCGATAGAGGGCACAACCTTGACAGGCCACCCGTTTATTACGGGGTAAACACGCAGAGAGACTTGACAATCACACACATTCATGCTTATGAGTAATAATTAAAAAAAAAATTGTATGAAAACACAAGGACTGCAGAAGGAAACCTGAGTATCTGAAGAAGGCTCGGGAAGAAGATACAAACTCCACCAAGGAAGGTCTCCAGGACTGGAGTCAAATCAAGAGATCTATTTGCTTTGTGAAGAGCTCTCGATGTTTATCAATCCCCTTGGGATCCTATTTGTGTGTAACAACATTAATGTCCAAGTGTCGAAAGGTGATGGCCTGTCCGCTGTGGGAATCAAACCTACAAACTTCTAGTTGCACAACAAGCATCCAATATATTTCCAGCGCTACGACGCAGTGCTTCCCTTTACATGCGTGTTTTTGAAGTCGTGACGTCAAAGCGCCCTCATTTATGAAACTCCGCTGCAGCCAGATCAACACAAACACGTCTCAAATATCCCACATTTTCATCTTTTTTTTTTTTTAAGCGTTCGCGGCACACTTCCCCAAAGACCCCTCATCTTACATGCTAATGGCTTGTACACACGCACACGCACACACACACACACACACACACACACACACACACACACACACACACACACACACGCACGCAGACTTGCAATGCAGTTGCCAAACCAAATACACACAGCTGTCACACTAAGACCCCATCCAAACTAGCACCTCTTCTTCCTTGTGATTATGGAGAGTGTGTTGGCAGGAGGCGCTGGCCCAATAGCCATTTAGCTGATTCCAGTGAGGAGATATTGGGGGGGGAAAAGTTGGTGGCGAAGTGCTTTCATGCCGACTGCCAGTGATGGAGAGGCCCCGGCTGCCTTCCATCCCCTGAATGAGAAGCAAATTATTCCAAATCATTTGGGGAAAACGAGAGGCAGAAGCAGCACCCCCCCCCCCCCCCCCCCCCCTTTTATTTTTTGGATGCATTAACAATGTTTTCAGTCGCTTTGTTGGCGGCATCAAAAAGGTGGGCCCTGCCAAAGATTAGCTGGATAAATTGCCTAATTGATCCATTCACTTTTTAACTGATGCTTTATTAAGAGGCTCTGGAGTGGGGAGGGGGGGAGGTGGGGAGAGGACACACACACACACACACACACACACACACACACACACACACACACACACACACACACACACACACACACACACACACACACACACACACACACACACACACACACACACACACACACACTTGTGCATTTTATCACCCTAAAAGTGCACGACAAAGACAACTCCCGAGTATGATTAGACGCATTGCAATCCACAATATTAGGAATAAAATAGACTGCGCCGCCTTCCCTCGGTCATCAGTGAATTTATTTATGAACACACACCAAACAAACACATCTGTGTCATCCATTAGGTGTCCTGGGGTTTTTTTTTTTTTCTCCCACTCCGTCTTATTCATGGAAATATTAACGCCCTTCATCATAATCAGTCTTCTTAACTGTTAGCATATTAAAATGCTTTAATCCCTGCATAAATATTGGAGGGCTTACACTATTAAGGTGATGGATGGTGGATGTTCGGAGGGAACACCTTGCATTATGGAGTGACTGTGGGGCAAAGTGAAGTGAGTCAGACTCATTCAGCACTGAGCCCACTGCAAATACAGACACACACACTTCAGTTTGCTCGACACACAAAACATTTCACTTGAGGGGTGAGTTTTATTAAAGTCTTCGGTTTGAAATGTGTCAAATTTACCCTTTTTAAGTTACACTGTTAACACTGTCATCAGTACTCGTGTGCATTTTGAAAACTTAACTGTTTCTAAGGGTTCTAAATTCAATATGTGCTATGTGATGGACTGATAACGTATGTCTGTGTGACCTGAATTAAATATTGCTCACCAAACCACAGTTTCTGGCATTAAACACAAACTGTATTGGTTCACTTTAATTGAATTGTATAAACGTGACCTGGACAGCTTCAAATAGCAAGTAAACATTGTCAACGTTGTGATTTAAGATCATGAAGTATCTGTGCTTGATGCAAAACTCACAGTTCAGAAGAGTTATTCTTGAAAATCAGTATCAATCAATACCTACGCAGTTGCACAAAAAAAGTGGTAGCGATCCCATTTTTCGCAGTATTCCTCTGCTTTTTCCTTTTGCAGTTGTCGCATAAAAGTCAAAATCTCCATCCTGTGAACCAAGCTTTTGATGTTTTTAACCAGTTTTCACGGCAGGAGGATCCTGCTGCAGCCAGCATTTGGTTATTACTCACAGCCATAACGATTCTCAAAAGGTACGAGTCTCCTTTACACAAACCTGGACGTTTTCCAGAGGAGATAGATAGATACTTTATTCATCCCCAGATGGGGAAATTCAGATGTCCGGCATTCAGAATACATTGATATGAAAGAAAAATCCAGAAATGAATACTCAAACGGGTGGATACTACCGAAGGAATATGATTGAATGTTCATTTTATACTTTAGAATTAACACAGATAAATTGAAGTATTTCAAGCCCTTTTCTCAAGAGATCGCCGGATATGCATGAGTGCGGCAGGTAGACGAGGGACAGGGAACATCGGGAATATGACGGTAATAAGGACACTTGGGGGGTGAAAAACAAGTTTCCACAGACCAAACAGTAACGTTTTGTCACAACGCCCTGCTGTAGTCACTGTGTTTCGCCCAACATCCTCTGAACAGAACCACTTTTACCAATGCTGGGCGACAGCATGACTGAAGGCATTATCAAATTATGTACGAAAAAAAACATTTAGCTCATCTTGCAAAGTCTCTGACTTCTTGTAGTTTTTCTTGATGTCGTCACTTACCTCCCGACAGGCATTGTACCATTACAAGTTCAGCACTGGCATAATTTTGTGGAAATTAAAAACCCAACAACACTCAAACACATCAAATCAGCTCTCTCTGGTTTCGTCAGTTTAGTGACAACAGTCTTGTACAAGGTAGCATCCGCTCTTTGAAAGCTGGAAGCCGAGTAATTAGCCGAGTGTATTCTCAAAAAATTAATCTGAAGCCGTGTCAAAGTTTGTCTGATTCCAGTTGTTTCTTCCGCGAAGAAGCAGGTACAAGTGCGGTACTTGTTACAGTCAGCATAATTAAATTGATTGATGAAAGAAGTAGAGTATTAGAAAGATAAGTGCAGACTGATTCAACTCCTTTAAAAACTCTTAAACTGTTCTTCTTTTTTTTTTTTTTTCATCAGTGAAACTCTACTAATGATGCTATTGTCACTCGGCTGATTAAAAAAAAGAAGAAAATGTGAACCTGCCTTGGCTCATTGTTCCTAAAAATCCCATGATGCATGTCAGCGATCCCGAGAGAGTGGGTGTGAACGGGTTATTTTCAGCCTGAGATTCATGTGTGTGTACAGAGAAAGAAATAGTGGCCGAGCATGAACTTCATTCGTTTTACCTCAACTTCATATGACTGCAATCTGACGTCACTCTACTTTCCCCGAAGAATGCGAATAAATACAAATTATCACATACATTTTTATTCAATTCTGGTTCGGAATGCCTCCGAAAAATCTGCATGTGAATCCGAATCGAGTGAGGGATTGAGCTCCAAGAAGTTAAACCAAGGCGAGAGTGAGACGTCTCCACTGCGGAACCAGCGGTGGGTTTGGACGGGGGTTCGGGCATCTGCTGAGGTTTGCTGACTTGGTTCTGCGAGGGTTTTTTTTTTTTTTATTTTGCCGGACTTGGCAGGAGATGAAGCCAACCTCCTCAGTTTCTCAAATGGGTTGAATTCCACTGTGACACTTGCCCCCAGTCTGGATCTCGTTAGGTGACCGAGCCCACCGGGTTCCTGTAGCGAGCAGGGCCAGAACATTTGGAAGCAGGTCAGGATCACTGCTGTCACGGTTCGCATCTGCCGTGCTCAAACACACATCTGCTGCGACACTAGATTTTAAAAAGGGATTACGCAGTTTCTTCTTTTCCTCGGGCCCATAATCCTTAAAAACGGCCTGGTTAGTAGAATTTAGCGGGACTTGTTGAGTCCACCTTAAGAAAGGACAGGGGACATCGGTAAAACCTGCAGAGTTGCAATGAACTATGATTTTGAATAAACATGAACTGAATTGATGATTATGATGTTCTTGTGGCTTAAAATTTATTTCAAGTAACAGTACTTTTGTTTTGAACAAAAAAAATCATATAGTACGTGTATAGTACCTACTTAGACGTTTTCATAGATTTTTTATTAATCTGAATTCCCACCAGGTATGAAATAATTAGGACTATAAACGGACAGTTTGCTAATTTACAAAATCATGAAATAATCTGGATCACCATCACTTTTCAGATTCTCTCAGAGCATGTATGTGTAAGTTGTGGGGAAACTACAATATGACTATTGCACGTGTTATCCCGATAATCCATATTTTTGCGTATATTAGTATATGAGTGGCCATACTCAACGAGGGATACACAGGAGTCATTTCATGCTCACACGTTCATGTGTCAGGTCCGCGTCAACATTTTGAAGCCGATATTGAAATCGTCATGGTGTGCGTTGGGCATCTTCTGTTTGTTCTGCTTATTGAACCGTCTGTGTTTCTGCGACGGTGGTTCTCCAGTGTCTCCGTCTCATGTCTTTCCTTTATCTCCCGTCATCTTGAAGACTTTGTTATTTTACTCATTTGGATTTTTGATTTTCCGTGTTGGAATAGAAATGAGCCCCTGTTCCACCTACGGCGGCGTCTGGCGTCTTGAGCCCGACTCTGAGCCAAACGTAACAGAATGTTGAACAACGTTTTGCAAGAAATGCATGCAGTGCTTTTCATTCTGGCAACATAAAGTTGGACAATTAATGAAAACAATGTAACAGCGTGGGTTTTGAAATTCACGCTGAAGTTCCCTGTACGTTGATAATTTGCCTGGGTTTCGCATGATCTATGTTATTAGAGCCAGATGAAATAAAGAGCACAATGATTTAAACAAATAAAAGTAAAATAATGGGACGTAGGTAGAACTCATAAATCAGGTTTGGAGAAAGATTCTTGGTGAACTACATTGGATGAATTTTCCTCATACAATTAGAAATCAGTCACTGGGATTATGCTATATGTTCATTTTCATAAAGTCCCACTTAACC
This sequence comes from Blennius ocellaris, assembly GCF_963422515.1. Lineage (NCBI taxonomy): Eukaryota > Metazoa > Chordata > Actinopteri > Blenniiformes > Blenniidae > Blennius > Blennius ocellaris. The sequence continues at coordinate 3,185,192 of NC_137666.1, forward strand.
CATTTTATACAGCGCATGACTATTCTCACTGAATATATTTCATACCTTTACTTTGATGGCATCTTCATTTGCCTACATCTGGGTTCTCCATCTGTTTTCACGGATTGTCTATTTGTTCTTTGAAGGACAAAGGCTGCAGCTTGGTCCTCCATCAAGCCGCCACATGTAAAGCACTCAGGGCACAGACCCCCCCCCCCCAGTGAATCACCAATCACTTAATGTTGTTTTGGGGAAACAAGTGAGGGTGGGGGGGTTTAAACAGATAGGGGGAAGGTCAAAGTCCATCCTCTCGTCTGTCTTTCTGTCCCTCCGAGCTCCTATCTGCTGCTGTCAGTGTCCACTGACTGACGTCTTCGCTCAGTGGTCAGGTCCTGGCAGCCATGCCGCGACAACGCCACCTGATACACAACAACAACAACCAAATAAACAAGGGGGGTGGGGGGGGGGGGGCAACGACGCCCAAACCTATAGCCTCCCTATCAGCTATCCATTCGTCTCTCTCTCTCTCTCTCTCTCCATAGCTCCCTTGGCCAACTGATTGACTTTGTTCTGGTCACTCTTTACCACCAGCCAAACTGACAGCTGCCCCTCTTTGTTTGGGAGGAAAGTCAGGCGAATCTGCAGGCTAAAGTCATCACCAGTCCAATTGATTGTGGCCTGGTTTTGTGACAAGCTGACTGCACGGGTGAGCAGTTGGCAGTGGAAGGAGAATTTTGTCAGAGCAGTGGTTTAGAAAGTACTCATTTACAGCTTTTTAAGTTTTTCCATATATTTATTATCTGTTGTGTTTGTAATTCAAGCACTAGCCGAGGTCTCTTAATAATTCTACCTACAACTGTATTTTTTTCGTCTTATTAAAAATATTCAGTAAAGTCATCACAGCTTGTGGACAAATATGAAGTGCAGTGACCTGATATTCCCCAAGTATTGGTACCACACCAGCCTGAGATCCACCATAGCCAGGAAAAACTCCAAAAATAGCCCAGTGTGTTACTGGTTAGGAATAACTATTCAAACATGAAGTCTGCCCAGCCAGAATCTGACATTGTCTCGATGAACACATTCTTCATGTTAACACTAAATATTCAGTGCCAAAAAGGAAAGGTCCGACTGAAAGCGAAAGGTCTGGAGAGGGTTCATGTTTCAATCAGTGTTCACTCACTCAAGAAATGAAAAAAAAAGAAAAAAGATGGAAAAGAAAATCCCGTGACCCTGTCATCAGGCATTTTCACTTGGCAGACCAAACAGGACATCTCCAAAGTGGTGAGATCAGAGCAGGGCTTCCACTGTGTATTGCGTTTCATAAGTCATCACCCTGAGACATTCTGAAGAGGACTTCTGAAGGGGGGGGGAAAGTGTTTGCTAATCAGTGTATAGGTCAGCATGTAACAGAATATTTTTGGCCAGTGGGATGGGATTGAGCTTTGATCAAGGCGAGAGTATTCTGTTTGAACGAGTGGTTTGGCTCTGGGCAGGGGAACGTCCCGGGGACAAAGGAGCCGGCGGCGGGCAGCTTTGGGGTTAATATGATGATGTTTAGGGGAATCGGCGGTCGCCTCAGACCAAGACATCTCATATCCGTTCATATCAAACAGACCCACATTAGACCTCAGTCCCAGTCATTTGCTTTGATTTAAGTCTCACAGATGCATTTTAAAGCACTGCTGTTGGTTGAAAGTGTTGATTCGTAGAAGTGATTGATTTCTGGGAATTGGCTTTTTTTTGCCCGTGGCTTTACCCTTCACACTGAACCTTTGTTTTAAAGATGGTCCAGTTCCATTATTGTACTTTGTATGCTCAAGATGAAACCACTCAAGTATGGACTGATTTGATTTTTTAATTGCTTAAGGGGGTTAACTGGACTTTAAAAGAAAATAATGTAAAATATTAACTATTTCATTTGGAAATAGAGTAATAATATGGTGAAGAATACAAATTAACAATATTTGAATCATAATTTCAATAAATATTACATCATTATGTTAGAATATTAGGTTAAATACAATCGCATATGTTTCAAGAAAAGGCAAGAGAAACAAAATAGGAAAATGCATGTTTTCATCCATAGTATAATGAGCCTTAAACAATATTGAAGGTAGGTAAACTTGCAAAAAGAATTGGGTACAAAAAGTGTGATAGAATTAACATCTTAATGCCCATTAAACATGAGGAATTCATTATACCCATGCAGGTTGTTCCACTCTATAGTTTCAATAGGTGTCTCATTGAAATGCTGACACAGCGTTCACCTCACGTCAGAGCTCACCTCCATGGAGGCACACAGAGATCCCGGCTGATAGATCGGCGAGGTTTTCCCGCTCGTTCATTAGCTGGTGGCTCGACTTCACGAGACCTGGAACTTACCTTCATGTCGAAAAACCCTTTTTCATCGCTGTGCGTTCCTGGCCACGGACGCTCCGCCAGGTTATTAATGACACAGCAGACATTGATATTGCAGTATGAGGGCTGTCCTCTCTTTACTCTCTTAATTTACCATATTTTATTAGATAATCCAGTTTAATTCTTGCTATAAACCTCTTCATATGTTTGTTTTTTATTCCTAACAGAGACACTCCCCCCTCCTTATTTTGCAATAAAATATTTTACATACATACTATGTTATTGTCCACTTTCAGTGTTTCAGTTTGGCCCCCATCCAGTCTGCTTTTTAATTGACGTGCGATTCCTGGTTTTAAAGAAGGACAACTGTTTCCTCTTAAATGAAGGACATATTAGTAAAGGAAAGGTTTCTCTATATTTGTTTATGCATTTTTTTCCCCCCTCTTAATTCCTCTGAGGACATTGCGATATAATTTAAGTCCCCGTTTGTATTCTGCCAGGAACTGAACGTGGAGTACACGAAAGGAATTTGCTTCAAGTTGGGTACAAACTGTCCAAAAGTCAAAACAAATATCTTCCTTAGCCTTTGTTGAACCAACTTTGACACAGAGAGGCTGCACTCAGGCACATCGTGCTCACATTCGAAGATTAGAGTCACAAACAAAGTTCAGCTGCGGTTTGATGGGAAAAGTCATTAGTTTTGTCTGAAAATGTAATGGACAGACGGTAAGGAAAAGTCAGGTAACAGCCAAACTCTCCACTGTGGATCGTGAGAATTTGTGCAAAATGTAACGGCAGTCCATCAACTATTGGTTTGGAGAAACGTTTCTGTCACGGTGGTCGGCCAGCTGCAGTCACTGGAGCCCCGCCACAAACATTGGCTCTGTGTATGTCATCAATAAAAAATTAGCAAAGAGAATCCTTTCATTTATTTTTTTTTCTTAAAAAATAAAAAAAAAAAGCCAAAATGTACATTGAAAATGGTCAAATATGCAATATAACCAAAAATCCATTAAGGCAGTGTCCGAAATTGATATATTGGAGTTTGTTTTTTCTCCATCTTTATGGTAAAAATACTTAAAAGAAGAGACGCTTATTCCACAATATTAGTAACTGATTATGCTGCATCTGTAGTACTTACTCTCAAGAGAACATGAAAAATCTAAAATAGGAAGCACAAATAATGAGAATAAATGAAAAACGACCAGGGAGCGACAACATAAAAATGTTGGAATGTATTTTCATCCTCAACAGTTCTGCTTCATCTCTTTAAAGATTAGTTACTGCAAATTCACACTTGGGTTAAGACAATGAAACCTTTGAAAATCTTCATTCATGGTGATGATTACAGCCCTGGATGCCCTCTTGCCTTTGCCCCGCTCATCTCCCTCCCTCTACAACCACCACCACCCCCCATTTGCCCTGGCCTGTGGGGCAGAGCTGCTATACGATGGCATTTGGAGGCTCGCTGGAGTTCTGCAGCAGCAGCACAAGCTGCCAAGACCTACAGCCGACGACAGGCTGGATAGGGTCATGGACAGAAATGCCTTGGGACCCCAAGAGAGGAGGAACAAGCGACGGGTTTCCTGCTGACATTTCTGCTGCTCGACGGAGACGGGGGCAGTTTTTCAGGAGCCCGCTCGGCCGGAGATCTGCCGCTGCCATTTTAACTTCTCCACATACCGTCTGATGTCACAGCCATTACTCCGAACCTGACGGACCTGCTCTCTGCTGGTGCTCATAAAGACGATCTACAATGTACGATGCTTTATGGGAACAAAGTTCCCTCTGATTTACCGCCCGTGTGGAAAAGATCTGTGGTGGATACTGAAGAAAGCAATGGATGTTTGTTACCATAGATGTTTGACAAGCAGGGTCATGTCTGGCATAGACCAGCTGGGATAAGAGCCTAAATAATATCAAACCAACCAGACCATGGACGGCAATGGTTCGGTACAGGTTCATCTACAGCTGCTACGGTTGATGTGGATAGATATGCTATATTTATCCTACAGGCTACCTCTTTTTTTTCATTTCTAGATCAACATTTAATCAAACCACTTGGTTTTTAATGAAATAAACTTCTTTTCTCTCACCATTGAATTCACTCTGCCATTTTTTAGGGTACTGCTTTGGGGAGCGTGGACTCCACCTCGACAACGCGGTCCCGGTACGGGGCAGGGCGGGGCGGGATTGGTTTTTGTGCGTCCCCACTGACAAAAACTTGGATGATACCAAAAAAAAACGTAACCAATGGTTACGATTTTTCTTCATTGAGGTGTCCAGCATTACGGGACACGTTCCATAAGGAGGAGCAGGAACGCAGCCGTCCGCTGATTGGCAAGTGACGATCGTCACTCTCGACAAGCCCGTAGTATTTAAATATTTAATCTGCCGTATAAACTCTTACATCATTTCTGTTGTGCACGCCGGTTACGTACACCGTACACAGTCCAGTGGGACCAAGGTTTCTAACTGCACTGTGGCTCCAACTTGTGGTGCGCAGATTCATTTAAGTGCTGCCATGTTAATGGATAAAACATTGGCTGACTAATATTTGTGATGCCGCCTCCCGGTGGAGTCACGGACATCCCGAAGTGGATCATGGTGTACCCTTCCTATGTTCAAAGTTTGCTGGGTGGACTCCAGCACTCCAAAACCCCAAAACAGCAAAAAAGAGCCATAGGAGCTGGGTGGATGGTTTTGGGATGCGTTCCCATTAAGCAGGTGTGACTAAATGTGCAGCATCCTTTATTTGTTGGGTTATACCACCAAGTTGACCAGCACAACAACAACTGGGTTAGGTTTTTTGATTTTTTTTTTTAAAGGCTCCATCCCATGACTCCTGACTCTCCCACTTCCTGTTAGTGGAGTTGGATAAAGGGGAGGGGGCGTCACCTCTTGGCCGCTGCCAGCAGCTCTGGCTCCGTGCATGCCACCACTATCATCTAAAAATGCTGCACCTCTCAGCCAAAGATTAGTGGCACTCGTCCAGGTATTCATGCTTTTCATCACCATATGGAAACATTTCTCTTCATCCCACGACCTCCTTATACCTCCCAACATCCCCCCCCCCCCCCCCCCCCCCCATCACACACACACACATTCCCCTCCTTCCTTCTCCATCTCTGCTCCTCTTTATAGATTACTGGCATGAAGAGTTGAAACTGGCTTCAGATCTGTGCAGCGAGCCCACCATGGCTCTGCTGGGCCCGTCTTCCTGCCTGCCTGTCTGCCTGCACGGCGCTCAGCGGGGGGGCCTCCACAGTCTTTAATGAAAGTCATGAGGGAAGGGGAAGGAGGGAGGAAGGGGCAGAAAGTGGAGGTGGAGGAGGGAGTGGAAATTTGGCAGGCAAGTGCATGCTAAATGCCTGAACTACACAGGTTTGTGTTACCGATAAAAGGGATGGGAGACATTCTACTTTATGTGAAGCTGCAACTTAACTTGTGAGAATCATGTGAAGGAAAGATAAATATTGGACATTTTTGTTTGTTTGTCCGCTATATTACCACGATTTCCTTTACAGAGTACTTCATTACCCCGACGGCCCGTGACGTGACAGCTTTGCGTGTAACTGTGAGGGTTTATAACAAAGAGAAAAGTGAGGTTAAAGTTCCACTATTGATGACTTTAGCTTTTTATATTCATTTTGATGGATTTTTTTTCTTCTTTTTTTCTATTTTCTTTACAAGCACACTGGCAGCCAGAAGATCAATATAGTGAAAAAAAAGGGAAGAAAGCAGTTGCTCATATTTTCAAGAGTAGAATTAAATCCTGTCACTGCGTCCTCCCTCAACAAACAGAAACGCACATGCAGGAGTGGATGCTGACATTGATTTATCCGCAGAGACAAAGAACAATCGAAAAGAGAAAAGAAACAAAGGGGGGGGAACTGCACTTTTTCCAAAGATTAAAAAAAAATATAGAAAAAAAGTTTACAGCGATAAGAATAAATAGATACTTTGCTAATCAGGCAATTCATGAATAAACATGTTGCTTCTTTAAATTAAACTTATAGTTTTACATTGGTAGCCTTTTAAAGTAAAAAAAAAAAAGAAATCGGTGTCATAAAATGACCTGTCAATAATCGATGCGATAAAAGATAAAAGGAATTAAATTGACTGTTTATGGTAAGCATGTTTATAAGTAAATATATTGACGAAAATGTTAAATACGCAGGTTTTTCATTAAATCAATATGAAATGCTAAATAATCTTAACATGTAGAGATGCTGAGGCGGGCATTGAACCTTTGACCCAATGAATAATGCTTTTCCATTCGGTCAGGCTTTTATTTTTTTCCCCTCAAGGTTTACAAAGAAAATCTTAATTGATACGGACCCCATGCACACCTGGTCCACAGCCGCTATGAGCATGCCAAACCTGTAGGGGGCAGTGTAACGAGAATCATGAAGCCATGAACGCCAATCAGAATCTTTGAAAAAAACACTACCTCACTAATTGTGACGTAAAGGTCGCAAACGGAGATATGCAGTTTTTCTAAATCATCAGTTTCCGGAACTATCATTTGTGGAGACTCGAAGCTGCGTTTATGTGTAAATGCAAGGCCCAAACGCAGAGAAATATCAGCGGTTTTTAAATACCCGGGTATGTGTAAATGTGTCTTTAGTTAAAGTAAATGTGTCATGATACACAGTCTCCTCATGTCTGATTGCCATTTCCTGCCCTGATGTGTTTCACCTGTGCCAGAGTGTGTGACTGCCTTCACCTCGAGGCTCGTATTCTGGTTGTTGGTTTGCCTGTGTTCCACACACATACCCCCACATATACATATATCTGAAGCCATTAGGTGTGAAAATTAGTCCTAAAAGTGCTTTTAATCTATATAGACCATTTCTTTTCATTTTTTTTTGCGTACACATTTCTTAAGAAAATTTTATGACTATTTACGTAGATCTTATGGATGAGAAAAACCCAAATGAGTTATTTTATGATTTAATAGGGTAGTAAATAATGCATCATAGTCAATACTTCAATATTTTTTTGGAGGGTTTTTCACTTTAAAATCAACACAATAAAAAATGGGCCACTGAGAGTTTGGGATATGCTGAATACTCCACAATTGTGTGCAGGACTGAAGTTGATTGAGATATAGAAGATAATATACCAAGCGTTTCCTTCTCAGTGGGCATTTCTGCATTTAACAAGCGGATGTTAAATCAAACTGTTGCGTGATGACGAGTTGCTGTATTGCTGCAACTCAACTGAGAGAGCAGGTTTTGACAGGATGTGAGATGAAAGTCGGAGTAATGAACTCAAAAACTACAAATGATCCGACAAACAAAATACAAAACCGAAAAAAAACGGCGCTAATCCTGAATTCAAGGTTTGAATTTTGAGATATCGGGTCAGTTCATTTTGGAATCCTGTCATTCGGCTATTTCATTCCAACTCTACACATTACAATATGGCAGTTCTTTTTTTGCCGTGTGTGTGTGTGTGTGTGCAGGCAGATAAAAGTGTTTAACATACTGTAAAAGTCTCTCCTCCAGCAGCATTAAAGCCCAGCTTTAATAAAGGTGAAATAAAAACTCTGCCACACGCTCGCTCTCTTCATAAAATGTCTTGAGGGCAAAAAGCGATAAAGTAGCGGGGTGGGCTTGTACCTCCGGCCCTATTAATTGGCTGGGCCATTGGGGCCCCCGGGGCCGAGCCTGTTACCTGTGTGAAGAGAGGCGATTAATGCCTCCCCTTTGACCGAGCCGGGCTCTCAGCCCGGCTCTGCCGAGACGCTCTCTAATTAATCCACTCTTACTGTTGTAATAGGCTCCTCCTCGGGGAGCACTCGGCCTCGGCTGTAAGCCCCCCCCAAATATGATTTCTCTCTTACATGGTAAACAACAAGCTCTCTCGTGGGATGGGCAGAGATGAAGGAGGACGGATTGGAAGGATTCAAGTGGAGGAGAGGAACAGAGGAGGGAATAATGGAGGCGCTACCTTTAAGAAATGCCGTCTGCCTGACACTCATTGATGCTGATTGCAGTTACATTTTTACACTCCGCCAAGATGTGGACTGCAGCGGCTTTACACATCACAGCAATTACTTTCCTCACCTAAAGGGTAAAGCGAAAGCATAAAGAAAGTAGAATCGCCGGATCTGACGGCGCGCTTCCTTCAACGACTCTGACATTTTTACGGTAATGCAGCCCAGCAGGCCGTGGATATTGCAACGTAAATAGCTTTTGCGGTGGCCGCTGTTTGTGTTAACGTTCACACGGACGCGTTCATCAGCCTGAGCTTTGGCCATTAGCTTCGCCTATGATCATTGCGCGAACATCGTTAATGGCAGGAGAGCCGTGGGTATTTTTGAATTGTTGATTTTAGCCGTCACATCCGCGATGACCGTTCTGCAAAGCACAGTGTGGTCGAGGTTGCATCAGAGAACGGGATGCTTGTTTGCGAAAACTTGGCTGAATCATCGCTGTGTTTTCTAACTTAACCTATTTTCATGTCGTCCGAAAGAATACGGGAATATTGTGGTCTAATCAGAGGTTGTTTTTTTTTGGTTTGTCCTAAACTGGATTAGATCCCATCTAGCTGGCTTATTTTTGCAGTTTACTGCTGGTCTATCTGACTTTCTTATTTATATATTTTTTTTACTGTGTCAGTGGCGTGTATTGACACTAGTTTACAGATGTACTTACACATCAGACGATTGGTCAACCGTCTCTTTTACTAAAGTAACACAAAGATTCACCGCAATCAAGTTCAATCAAATCAAATGGTCTTATTTTAAATCTGACTGGAAGGTTTTTATAAGTGACTCCTGAAACTACCTTTGACAAGCATCAGTAGCTGAGCTTATGAGCCATAACTGCTGCAGGAAATCCCTCTGAACCCAGTATATAGGACTTTTTGATTTGTTTATTTAGTTTTAGTTTTTGAAGGTGACAATTTAAAGCACCTTTACATGACATCGGAAAACTTTTGTTGGGGTCCATTTCCATGACAACGGTGCTCATTACAGCTTGTTAATGGACAGACGTGTAAGCACTAAGAATAACGTTAATGTTTGCCCCTGATGAAGCAGAAGGACCCTGACCTGCAGTTCATTAACTATGCAAGCTCTATTTTTATTGTATGACGACAACATCACACACACTCATGCTCTCACACCATCAGAGGAACTTTGGCAGTCTGACCCTGCGGCTCGGAGAGCAGAGGTCTGCCACACACACACACACACACACACACACACACACACACACACACACACACACACACACACACACACACACACACACACACACACACACACACACACACACACACACACACACACACACACACACACACACACACACACACACACACACACACACACACACACACACACTGCGGGCAGGCGGGAGGTGCTAAATGGCCTCAAATGAATTCAGTTAGCAGATAATGATGCTTGCACATGTTTCACACCACAGAAGATCAGACCAGCACTGTCCAACAGTGACTTCTAATAGAGCATATGGGACAACGTGGGGAAAAAAAAATGTACCATGAAAAAAAAATTTTATATGCAGGTGATTGTGGATGAGCAGGTGTGACAGGTGTGCTCTTTAGACAATTTGTCACATCCTTTATGGGGCGATAACTGCCTTTCATAATGGCCCTGATCAAAACCCAGTTGCAGTCTACAGTATAATTTCACCTTTAACACGTGAGGATTCATTTAGAGTGGTTTATTAAGGGCAGTGATATAATTCGGATTCAAACACTGCAATCTTTCATTAAAAATACATATGACTTTTACCCATTGTTGAAAATGACTCTACAACCTAATGCAAAGTCAGTTTTGCTCCCAGCTCTCTGTACTTTCTTTGCTACTGTCCCTTTAAACCCACAAGGTGTCACATCTTTTGTTAAGTTAATGAGGTCTTACATGCAAAGCAGCATTGGACACTGGATAAATCTTCAAAGCCAATTTGACCATTTTAAAATACTCCAGCCAGAATGTATTAACACATTTTTGTTTGTGATTTCTGCTGTGACCTGAGGCATTCTATCAATCATTCATAACATCGAATTGCTGTACCAACGTCTGTTATTCTACCTGCATGATGGCTATTTCCATCAATCTACTGTCCAGTGCAGGTTGTCTGCATTGATGAATTTTCGGGCTGCAGCCAGACTCAGTTCAGCACCAACATGTTGCATAGTCACGGTGACATAGAACGAGTCTGCTCGTGAGCGTACACCAAAATGTGAGTTAAAAAGCATGAAAGAGAAAACGCGTCACTACCGTAGCTGTATTGTTAATCAAACAATATAAGCATGCACAATATGCATACGGATAAAGATTGAAGTAATTTGCATCAGACAGTGATAAAAAAATACAAACTATAGTTCTCCTCGTCTTCTTCTTCTTTTTAATTTAACAGTAGGTTACATCCATAAAGTTGCATCACCGCCATCTGCTGGTTCTGTCTACGTTGTTTCTCGTCACTCTCGTTGTCTCTGATGACGTTTCCCTTCTTCTTCATCTTCTTCACTTGGGTTTAATGGCAGTTGGCAGCATGAAGTTGCACAACCGCCATCTGCTGGTTGTAGCTAGTCCATACCATTCCTACTGCTCAAAAAAAGAGAAGGAAAGAAAAGGTTTGGCGGATACACTCCCTTTCAATTCATCTTCTGTACCACTTGACTTTTTGTCAAGTGGTACGGAAGCCAAATTGCTGACAGAGCACAAAGAAATCCTTGCATTTCAGGTTTGTTGTTTTTTTTTTATTTATACAATATATCTGTGTCACAAGCTTTCATTTGTCATAAAAAATTTTTTTTTATAAATAAATAAAAACATTGATCAACTGTGCATTTCCTCATATAGGAGTGCGACACACCATGTGACTGCACCTGTCCCCCCCCCCCCCCCCCATTCACAAGTAGTTTCGGTAGCTTCTGATTAAATGAGGCTCATTCCTGCAGCAATACCATTAAGCAACCTGCTCGGTGTATGTGAGCCGCTCCGAGGATTTGGTTGTGAGGTTGTGGCTCAACTAATTGTACCGTAATTCACCTCCTCCTTGGAAAACAAAGCGCCCCACTATAGGTGTGGATCGTGACGAGTGGCTGGCGAGAGAGTTGAAATGGGGACCACAGGGATGCTGGATTATCATCATTAGAAGTCCCCTCAACACAAACCAAACCATTCGGAGATCTATTTACATCTTCTTTTTTCTCCCCGTTGAATATACACAGGAAACTGGTTAATTGTGCCACGGGGTATAATATTAGTAAAATCATCTTTGAAAACACCCACAGAGTAAGATTTGAGTGGTGAACATAAATGTTTGAGGATGTATGAAACATATAAAACATATTCTGTCTTGAATGATAATTGGTCCTTGGTGGGTTTTTTATCAGTGGAAAAAAAAAGTTTTACCCCACCATCTTCTGGAATACAGAACCATTCTCAAATATTAGTATGAGAGTTTCTGAAAGTTTCTATGTAATGATCCTGCAAATGTCACAAAACTCACTGTAGTTATTTGCCTCAATCTTGAGTTTCAATTCACTCAGAATTTCAGCAGAAGAATTCATTTCAAACCGAGCAAACGTCTGTCAGAGCTTCTCTGGTTAACAGTACATCTTCTTGAAAATATAGGCTAATATATACTTTTCATCTGCCCATCGTCTTGATCATATGATCAACTTTGGAAATTCCGTTTTGTACAGAAGAAAAAAAATCTAACTTGCATGGAGAAGAAACATGGGCAATTGACTTAAGTACTGGGGAAAACAATTAAACTTTATTATCATTAGAGATTTACAGTCGGATAATAGTATATACATGTGATGTTTGAGGGTTAAGATTTTTATAATAGCCATTTTTATTTTACAATTATATCCATTTCGTTTTTAATTTCTGTTGCTTATTTTTTTTTTTACCCATGTTACCTTTAAAAAAAAAAAGTTTTATCTTTTTAAATTGTTTGATTTCTATTGCACTTACAAACCATGACATGAGAAAAAAAAAACCTTGGATGCAAGTGAAATAACAATAAGATAACATGTTTCTTTAAATGCATTAAAGAGCCACAGAGGGGTTGTGAGCTGATCGGGACACTACAATGTCTTTACCACATTATAAAGATATAGTAGTCCTGAACCAGATGTCAAAAGTTCGCCATGTGTAATCCCACAGTTTATTAAAAAAAACATGTTTAAAGTTGCTACTATCTTTACTCGCATAATGATATTGTTGTCATCCGTGCAGCGTTTGAGTCACATGTAAGCTGCTGGTCCAATAGGAGAGCGTAAAATATCCAAGATGGCGGCGACCGCGATGGATCTTACGACAGTTCAGAGGAGGAAAACATGACAAAAACCTTTAATAAGCCATCAAAAATATGCTATATGGCACTGATATCAATGATGCTGAAATGAGCACCTTAACGGCTTAATATTGTATCAAATCTTCTGCTATATCTTATGTTTTTGTGTCAAATACACTTAATAATCCTTCCAAATGTTTAAAATATACTTCTGAAATTCAATCCTCGTGGATGAGTTGTCCGGGTTTGCAGTTTTGTGGACGAGTTGTGGTGTTCGTGTTGAAGAAGAAGCCTTTAGCAGAAGCACAGTTACTATTTTTGTTTCAGGTAAGGCAGAAATTACTGATAAAACATGCAAAATGAATGAAAACAAAAAGAAACTACTGAAGGAATAGCACATAAAGTGGATCTTTTTAAAGAACCACCTCCCAGATATTCAATCCCAGTATTTTATGAGCCCGGCGTACCTTCAGTGCTGGATGTTATGTTTGATTTCACAACTTTGCAGGATGTGATTGCCTGTTGAACTCTACGGCAAATGATAATAATAAAACTGGAAATGTGTGATATTCATTTCATGCATATTCAAAACTCACCTGCTAGGTGTCATTGCAATAATAAGCACTAAGCTGCTTTCCTCCATAGGCCTTGCATACTGATGGTACGTGCTTTGCACGGAAACAGCTTGAATCCGGAGTCGCATATACAGCTCACTAATGAGAAAACAATAGGGGAGCCACAGCACCGTCTCACGCCTTTTCTTCACACATTTCCATATACTTTCTCCAGTCTCTTCCCTTTTTCTCCCGCAAGTGTTCTCGCTACCCCGCTCGCACTTGGTTCTCCTGTATGGCAGCATGCGTGCGAGCGTGTCGCCCTAGGTGGGAGGGTTTGGGTGAGAATTCCCCCGAGCTCTGATCTGGGGATGGCGGAGCAGACGACGCTCTCACCTATCAAAGCCTCAGGCGGGGGTTCGACACACCCATGAAACTGATATTATTTCTATTTGGTGATTAAGCACAAGAGGCCAACTGTGTCCACGGTGGAAGGAGGCTTTAGAGGGCTCCGCCGTACCGGCTTGTAACTTGTTTCAAACCAGAGGGAGAAGTCAGGACTGTAACAACACTCTATGTTGTGTGGACGAGTTGTGCTACAATCATGCAGAACACCATCTCCGAATATGATGGACTTTAGCCATCCTGTCAGCTGAAAACGGGAAACGGCGGCTCCAGTGAGTTAAAAGTGAGTCGAGTGGTGTTTCTAACCGTGTCCATATCTTTATAACTTCTGATGGAGTATTTCTTTACAGGATAATGTGACTTCCCTATACTCCAATGACCTCCACAATCACTCCATCTCAATCCGATAGAGCTCGTTCAGAATATGGCGGAACAGGACATTTCCATCGTGGCTGTGCAGCAGATAAATCTGCAGCAATGTTCATGCCAGTATGGAGCAAAATCTCTGATGCATGATTTGCGTGTGAACACTTTGCGGCGTGTGTGTGTGTGTTTTGTTGAACATCTTGATTTGACCCACTCGTTTAATCAGGGATAAAGCATGCACTGCTGCTCAGTCACCACTTCGTGAAAGGACGAAAACAGAAAGACATGTTGAAACCCCTCCAGATGTTTATAATCACTAATGGACCAATCACTGTGGCAACTTCACAAACCTTATAAAGAGAGAAAACGCACAATGGTTGAATAGCGCAAAATTCAAACCAGTAGCTTTCTTATTGTGAGGCAACAGTGCTAACCACTACTCCAGCTCGTCAAGTCCTTTTTTTTTTCTTTAACAACTGAAGCTAATTCCACTACTCTAAACCATGATCATCCTTCTGTGCCTCACATCTCTCTCTTTGGCCCAGGACGAGGGCAGTTGTGATACCGTCTCCAGGGTGGGCAGGACAGCAGCTGATGATGAATTGTTCATTTGTGCTGGCTGAAGCTGGGCACAGAGACACTGAGCCTGAGAGAGAGAGAGAAAGAGCCCCAGGCCATTACCCAGCCGCAGCATATGCACCGCAATTTTAACCTTCTGATCCCCCCCCCCCCCCCCCCCCCTACGTTCACACACATCACTGGCTGCAGAGACATAGATGTGGCGACCCCCACCTCCAACATCCCCTCCACCCCATTTTGATGTGCGCTGAGAGGGTCACTGGAGGTCAAGTCTGGGGAGCGTCTGGATGGAAATTCAGGGTTAGAGGGAGGGGGTAGTAGAGACATGGGACTAATAGCCGAAGGGTGTATCTCTCTCTCTCCCACACACACACACACACACACACACACACACACACACACACACACACACACACACACACACACACACACACACACACACACACACACACACACACGCGCGCAAAGAGACCAAAACATGACGACACTACGGGGGGGCTGAGAGTGTTTTCACACACTCACACACACACACAAAGCTAACATTAATGTCAGCAGCACACTGAAACCGAACACATGTAGACACAGACAGGAAAACACAAAAACAAGCTGCTCCACATTGCACACAAATGGGAACACAGGTGCAAGGACACAAAAGCACATGGCCGACTTAAGGTGCCTTTTCCGGGGGGCCGGTCCTGGGCAAACGTCTGTGGGCAGACTTGTGCAGAGGATAGCGATGACCTCATTCAATTAAATTGTTGGTAAAAGGATTGGAAAGCACTGCTGCCAAAAGACTAACGTGTCCACATAGACCCGGTAACCAGCAATAAGCATACTGGATCATTATTATCATAGCTAATCATGGGAAAACTGTGGAATGGCTACAGTTTTAGTGTTATGCAAGGATATCTCTGAAAGCACACAGGCTCAGTTGCCATGTAAACGGGGGGGAAAACAGAAATTTCTGGGAAAGCCTGGGCTCAGTAGATGGACAATAACAACAATGTTTGCCTCCACAGTGTCATGACTCCCCGTCCATATTCTCCTGGGACTTGGTAGTTTTAAGGTTGAGAGTCTCTCGTAAAGGCAATCCCACTTGCTTGTCTTATTCCCTGCTTGCATGTGTGTGGTTTCATTAGAAAAGCAACCAACGGCACCATCTCGTGGCCTGGCATGCTAACCATGTCGTTTTCAGCATCTGTTGATGGAGACAAAACTTTTGTGAAACACAAAAATCATGGCTTTTCACTTGAAACGTCTCGTGAACAGGGCCTTAGATGCCAAGAGAAAGAACAC
This sequence comes from Blennius ocellaris, assembly GCF_963422515.1. Taxonomy (NCBI): domain Eukaryota; kingdom Metazoa; phylum Chordata; class Actinopteri; order Blenniiformes; family Blenniidae; genus Blennius; species Blennius ocellaris. Next base: position 3,201,021 of record NC_137666.1, read on the forward strand.
TGTTTTTCGGAATATCAAATCTCATATAAAATTTTTGCTTGGATTTGAAATTACATTTTTTCTCCGATAGTCTCAAGACTGTCAAATATGTTCATTTGTTGGCTTTAAAAATGTGAATGTGTCTAGTTGTTTTTTCCCTTTGTGTTAAAAACCTGCCATGGTGGGATGACCTGATCAGTGCGAACCCATCTTTCACTCATAATAATGAGGAATAACTTGCTTTCTCTGTAAAGGGAAAGGGAAACATGTTACATCGAGGTTAACCGATGCTTTCATAATTTTATGGCAGATTGGCCGAATCCGAAGCTCCCCTTTGGATTTAGGAAGCTCAGCACTTGTTAAGTTGTAGGGCCGCAACTTTATTGTTTTTATTCCTTCTTGCCAGCAGTAGCTGGCTTACAGTTTTAAAACCTGGCTGCTGAGTGTAAAACCAAGTTAGAATTTTCTAACTAAAGTAGTTTCAGCTAAATTTCTAGCTATTGCATTAATCTATAATTTATGGCTGTTGACTCACCCAATATGTATTGAGAGTGAGGATATCTCTGCAGTCATGCTTTTTTCTTTTTCCAAGATGAACTGTCTGGTTTGAAAAAGAATTAACTTTATATGTGGGGACTTGTAGGTAATTCTGTACAAAGTTTGGCAGCACAAGTTACTCTCAATTCACAAAATCAGAGAAATCCAAATTGACATTTCTGTAAACACATGTTTATGTATTAGTGCCTGTGTTTCAGAAGCTCAAAGTTGCACTTGTGTCAGTATATCAGTATGCTCACCTTGGAGGACAGACAATGAGCAGTCACAACACAATCACCTTCATATCACAAGCTATTGACTGATATCTTCTGTGATTGTCGGGGGCCTAATGTCCTATGAAAACAATGAAAGCCCCCAAATTGGTATGGTAGTGAATAAGACACACCATGCAAGGACATTTCAGAGAGAGCAGTATGAAGCTGTGGTGGGATGAAGGTGGGCGGACATTAGGGATATTAGTATGTATCGAGGAAGAGGCCCCTGGCTGTATCAAGCGGGATTCTTTAATTCAGATTGATCCAGGTGTCTTTGAACATGACTTTCCCCCCACCGGCGCCTCCAGATGGACGCTAATCTCTCTGCTGTGCCGGGAGAACTCGGCGATCAGTTCATCTTCTCTGGGGGTCATTTCCACTGTAAAAGGCTTTTTTTTTTTTTTTTTAAGTTACAATCTCTGCTCAGGGTCACTTCCTGTAACAGAGCAGATTCTCCTGCTGGACAGCAAAGTGTTGGACTGTCTTCTCGTGAGATCAAAGCTATATAGTGCGGTTATTGTCTCATAAGTGATTTATATTTGAGACCTCCCTTCAGATTGAAAACACCTTTCATATCATCGTGAATCAACTTGAGACAAAGTGTGACTGAAGGCTACTTAAAGATGAAGTCATCAGTGGAGAGTGGAGGATATAGAGGAAATTGATATGGTTGACTCTGTCCAGTGTGTCTGCCTTTTGTAAGTTTGGCTTTTTTTTTTTCCCCACATTAAAGTTTATTCATCCAACTTGTCGAACCCCCTTTATAGGGACTCCAGCTATTCCGAGCCAACGACAGTCAAAAGACATTATACACCCTGGTCAATCTCAGGACGAACATGGATAAACCAACATGTACACCAACAGGTTGGATCACTGGAACATTGGATGGACAATCCACCCTATTCTCTTATATTTCTGGTTTATCCACCGAAATGTAGTTCAGTTAACGTTGAGCGAAAGGCAGAGTGAGCCATGCATGGGTTGGGATCTCGGTTGTGATGTAAATTGCTCAGTAGTTGTCACCATCCAAGAGCCTTTACCACATCAGCCTCCTGGAGCACCTTTAATATGGCTGCCCACTGCATAGGATGGATAAATGCAGGAAAGAAAAATAAAGCATACTTACTTCTTTCTTGTAACAATCAACCTTTGATGAGCAGAATAGTTTGAAAGTATATTTATATTTGTTTTTGTATGCAGTCATAGTCCACATAATTTATGTGAGTGCTACTAAAACACTTCTAAGGTCAGGAAATTTCTGAATCTCTGTAAAGTCGGACAGTTCTGTGAGCACAAGTGATTTTGTACTGGTGAAATCAAACGTATCGGTTTGCGAAGGGCGAAGAGGTTGATAATCTGGCATTTTCTTCTTGGAGCAAAAAAAAATAAAGGAGCCGGCACATATGTGAAAACAAAGGTGGTAATTAGTGTCTTTTAGCCTAATTCATGGGTCAGATTTTTCCTTGAAATACCATTGGAGATTTAATGACCACTGACATGTTGGCATGATAGGAGATAGCTCTGCTCGCTTCGCCATCTGCAGCTTGTCTTAATTAGGAAATCCAGGACAAAAAGAGGTCAGTCCATGCAAGCGTGCTGACGGATAACCGGGAAGTGATTCTAATGGCTGCTTACTTGACCCCTGACCTCTCACATCGAGGCTTAAGGGTCATGTTCAAGTTTCATGAGGTTTGCATTGGTTGTTATGGAGATGAGTCGCTAACAAGGAAGGCTCGGGGGTTGTGACCCCCGTCCACTAATGGTGACCTCATATGGCTGCAGTATTTATCAGCCAGAACAATAGACGTGTCAATGCGGTTTCGTATGAATATTTCAACAATGGCCGTGGGTAAGGAATGACTGATTACCCTGTCTGAGCGCGACAATGACTGTTAGATGAGTTCACCATGGGAAAACACATACAAGTCCCAATATTATTTATCCCTCCATTGTAGTGCCACAAATAATCAACCCTACATTTGAGACTTCTGTATGTTAAAACGATCACCTGTGCCGTTTTGCCTACTGCGGACTTTCTGCACCAGCAACCAGCGCAGGGATAAGGAAGGACAAGCAACTCTTAAGGTTGTTTTAAAAGCGTCGCGAATCGGCAGTGTGGGCCACACCAGCCGGAATCATTACAGAGAAGATTAATTCCCTCCATATTTGTACATCTAATTTGGCCCTTGCAGTCCATTGACCCTGGCACGCTTCCTAATGCTCCAGCCTCGACTGCAGCATCTGTCTGAGACCACCCAATACACAACACAACTCAGGGGGAGGTGTGTGTGTGTGGGTTCTTTTTTTGTGTGTGCAAATGAGAGTGAAAGTTGCAATATGTTGTATAGGCAGTTGGAAATAAGCAGCAGGTTTTTGAAAAATTAAAGAGATTTGAGCTGTTTTCTGTGCATCATGGCCAAAGGAGCTGAGAAGAGAGTCAGCAAGTAGATTTTAGTTTCGGGCCCACAGCTGAATCATAAACTGTAACAGATACTGAAATTGCCAATAACAGGTATGAAGTGGTCTTAAAAACTATTAAAACACAGTAAATTGACTCCTTGTTATTCAAAATGTAGAATGGGAATGCAAAATATTAGTTTAATATGCAATATTCAATACTTTTTGAATCAACACTCAACAATATGTTATTATATTTATGCTTGGGGGTTGCTTTTATTAATTTTCGACCCAAATTTAAACCAAAGGCATAGCAGTTTGTTGTTTTTCTTGATTTTTGTGCTTCAGACTTCTACCCTGTCGTCACCAGGTATGATGTAATGTTGAAAAAATGAAGTGAAATATGATCTACTGTCTACACAATCTTGTGCAGTAGGGCTTTTTTTGATTGCTCGAATAAGTTGAAATACAGATCAGTCTCTTGTGATACGTATGTTTGCCAATGTTGACGTTGCTGATACCATGCAGCCCTATTGAGATGTCCTAAAATGCATAAATTTTTGGTGAATCATTGTGAATTGTATCCTCAGTTTGCTGTTTATGAGTGTCATTAAAGTAAGACCTGCTGTGGTCTTCTGCTTCTGTAACCCATCTTCATCAAGATGCTGTGCCTCTTCTGTATATCATGTTCAGTCGTGCCCGTCCAGCTTGTCCGTTCGCCTTTGACTTCCAGTTTCAAGACATTTTCATCAGGGAAATAATATTAATCAGCCCGTATTGCCCCAAAAATCACAATTTGTTTTCCATTCCTCTACATTTAATTGCTTTACATTTTCTGATCCTCAGTCAGGAAGCTCATCTTGACCTGGATGCATAGACTCACCGCCACATTATTAATCGATCAGATATTTGCTTCACCAAGCAGTTGAACTGCTGTTCCCAATATTGTGGCAGATGAATGTGCAAACGTATAAAAATGTCACGAGATATAAATTCCTATGTTTTAATAAAGTCCGCCTTACTCGAAGACAAAGTGGCCCCAAAATATCATCATTATTCAGTGATACTTGAGTTGAGTGGGACTTCATTAGGAAAAGGATGGCGCTCGCAGCTATAGGTAACTTTTATCAGCTTGTCACACTGTGTGCCTGGAGAGTGCTATTAAAATGAGTGGGACACCATCCTAAACACAGTATGCAGGTTCCTTTGTATAGATTGTTTGTGCATATCAAATAAAGAGTATCCGAACCAATAACATCCCATATGCATGCACAGCAAGTTGGCGCACCAGCCAGCGTTGGTCTCCAATCACCTCAAAGATAGCTTTGTTTACAGCCATTATGCTAATACGCCAGCAGCATGATGTTGATTTGTTGATTTAGAAAGATATTCCACGTTGCACCTGAACTGTTTATCTAGCAGCCGCGGCATACACGAGATGGATGCTCATGGCACCTTAATATGTCATTCAACAGGCCGACGTGACCGGCTCACCTGCGATGTATGCCTTTAAGTTTCTCCTGCAAGTTCAGCCACGAGAAAAGAAGGATAAGAACTTTTTCCTTTTTTTTTTCTCTCTCTCTCTCTCTCTCCAGAAAATGATGAAAACCAGGATCAGGTATTAATTCACCTCTCACTCCTAATTCGGATGGGAACGCGGAGCAGGCCTGTTAATAACCGCGGGCCGGCGGAAACGAAGCAAAGGAGAAGAGGAGGGGGGGGGGGGGTGAGGAGGGGAGCAGATTGTGAGAAGAATAAAATTTCCATGGCTGATCTGCAGGAGCAGTTGTCGGGAGGTTAAGGTGAAGGCCAATCCAGCTGTAAGAGGGGCCAGGATTAAAGTCTTTGAGATATGGATCCAGGGGCTCTCTGGCTCTCAGTACCAGGGCTTAAGTATCATATCCGTGGACAGACGATCGATACCCCTTGCCTTTCTTTCCCTCCATCTTCAAGGAGATTTTTTTTTTTTTTTTTTTGGCAGTGCTTTCATGGGGTCCTCTCCGCATGCCCCTAATGACACGGTGTGAGCTGCCGTTCAGGCTGTGGGGCTTCAATCCAGGCAGCTGCTGATGATGAGGAGGATGCTGGAGAGTGACGAGAGGTTGTTAAGTCTTAGGATTTTACTTGGAACATGCTTGGAGGACACAGGTGGAAGAACCACGCTCGTCTTGCGCGTCATGAAACGTACAGTCCGTAAGCTCGCTGCGAGTAAAGGTTTACAGTGGGCTTTCTGGAGACAGACGGACCATCAGGACGCTGTTGTGAGAGGATGACGAAATGCGGGGTAAAGAGATGCGTTAATAAGCGGGAGGCTTATGAACCGAGATACTCCTCAAAATCCACGCCTCACCTTATGCTTAGCGCTTTAGATCGGTTTCGATGATACCCTGAGTCCATATCAGACCTTCCTCTCAGATTCATAATTCAGTCTAATCTAAACACCGAAACATCAAACACACATGTGCAACCTTCATTTCCTTCCTTTTGTGGAGAGATTTCGAGAAATCCACTCAGGGGTCATGATGACAGAAGTTAGGTTTCTTTGTTTGTTTTGTTTTATGTGCATTTTTTTTTTATTTAATCATAATCCATCACCCTGTCATATCACTATGACATTTTGAGAGCTTTATCAGGTGACACAGTAATTTCCCTTTGTCCATCTGTGGTTTGAGTGTCAACAGGAGCAGCCAGTATCTTATTCCACATGCCTTTTTTTTTTTTCCTTCTTTTTTTTTTTTGAGCATGCCGTTTGCCAAACATGTCCTGAGGCTAAGCTTACACAGAAATGACTATTTTATTAAACCAACCCATGGTGGGAACACGACTGACAAAATTCATAATATGTCACTCACTCATAAAATAACATGAACAATGGATACTTTAGCGTCGGTGAATCATGGTTTTTCACCCTTATTTATTTGGGAAAAAATGGCAACAAAGGCAGGTTGGATGCGTGCGGGTGACACAGGAGTTGAAGAAAGTGAGACGTATCACAATGTGCATCTGGTAGAACAGCTGCCATGAGAAGCCATCACTCTTTCAAAAAGACTCTGAAGAATGTGAACTTCTATTGTGTACGTTGGTGGGAACCTGCACTTATACCTGCTTGTTGCAGCGAGAGAAGGTGAAGGACACAATAAAAAAAAAATTTTTAAAAGTATTTGAACCGATCGAGGAGCACGCTATGCTGTTTTTACTGTTTCGGTCTGAGGGCTTTATGAGGAGAGGTGAACAAGTGGAAAACTACTGGTTTATTATGAGTTCCTGATAGCTTTGTCACACTGCTTACATTTGTTTATGTGAGACTTCTCCAAGTCAGGAGCCAAGAGCCCAAGCATTCGCCTTTTTAAATTCGAACATGCTCAAAATCAATATAAAGTCAGCAGCACACACCAATCATCCAAGGATATTTCAATCCATAAACAGAGATTAAGTACAGCAGAACAATGTAATTAGGTTGCATGTCCGAAAAGGAATGTGAAGGAGTATTGCTCCTTTCACCTCCTTGAATAATATATAATTTTCTTTAGCTGCCACTTATTAATGGTTCCATTTGAATATGTTGAAGAATGTTCTTAGCCACTTCTATTTGTACCATTTTCCAATGATGATTTCTCAGTAAAATGTTTACACATGTTGATCTTGCTTCAACTGTCTGTTGAGATATTTTTAAATCACAATGAAATAAGTGGGAACTCATGGTTGCATGGAAAGGGCTCATCAACTGCATCCAATGATAATAATGCAATTTATGAATGGGCGTCTTTCACACGATCCAACGTCACCTGACAAAAGTTTAAAACTTAAAAAAAACCAATACAAAACAGAACAAAACAAAACAAGTATATTTAAGAGGTCAAATAACAATGTGAAACACAAAGTTGCGAGTGATGCGTCATAAATGAGCAAAAATATGGAAACCCACTCGTATTGTTCGAGAAATGACCTCTTGTAAAAAACCGCTTTGATTGGTGCACATGCTGTTTCCACTAAACTTCAGGAAAACACTCATTTGAACCAAATGTGGCCGGATGCGAGAGCACGTTGGTGTACCAATGTACCGATGTATTTCGCTGAAACCAAACGAAAAGTGCAGGGATGAGCAATTGTTTTTGATTGGAAACGACAAGGTGCCGAACATGAAACAAGCCTGTGATGAAATGCAGCCGTAACCTTTGGTAATGCCACGGGCCACCTCTGATCTGTGATTGGTAGCCGACATGAATCAAAATGATCGATTGGCCCCTGGCTCCAGCTGTAGCCTGTGGCCTGGAAACAACATGGCCGGTGACCCCCCGGGGGCCTGGCGTGGCATCGCGGGACCAATCACAGCTGAAAACGTGATGAGGTCTCTGGGGGTGGAAACACGGCATCAAAGGTCTGGTTCCGTTGTCTTCCATACCAGGATGAGACCAGGAAATAGCAGTGGGATTGTTTTTTTGGAGGGTTTTTTCCATCACAATTTTATCCGTGTAGAAAAAAAAAAAGAAAGTAAAGTGATAGAACGTGTGCTAATCTGGAACTTCAGTGGAAAAACCTCTGAATTCTCTTTCTCACACATTCTGTCGTCCAAACCTCATGAGAGCGGGACCCTTCTCATGTTCTCCGCAAACTGTAGCCGTCAGTATAAACAGCCAGTCAAGACTCTGGCGCCCCTACAGAGCTGGATTACAGCGATCCATGCAGTAAAGCCCAGAGCACGCTGTGCCATGCACGCCTTTCCCTACAGCCTGGTTTACATTGCTGCCGGCACGCCGCTCTAAATCCACTCTCTGGGGCACAGAGGGGGTGAAAACACGACGCCCACCCCTTTAGAAGTGCCATTAAGTCCCGCTTTCACCGGGCGCCCATTTTCCAGAGGGTCAGCGTTCAAATTTGATTTCACGCGCCGCGCCGGCAAATGCTGGCTGGCAGTGGCTGGAAGGGACTCGGGGATGAGGGAGAGATTATCCGACAAGCCGAGAAAGCCAAGTTACGCTGACCTAATTGAAACCAAACGACCTCTTTGGGCGGCTCGCCGAGCGTGTTTTAAACCCTCATCCCGGCCACCTCCGTTTACTGAAAAAAAAAAAAAAAAAAAAAAAAACGGTTTCTAATAAATCGACACCCAGCACGACCGATGAAGTCACTGGAGATGAATTCAGGCCGCAGCCGAGTCAGAGAGCAACGAAAACAGCTGCTTTAAATAGACACAATTAGAGTAGGCTCTCGCCGCCACGGAGCGTCACGATGCTTTCATTAGCGTGTCGGGCTGAATTTCCAAAGATGGCCGCCAAGAGATTACTGCTGACACATTCCTGTGAACTGTAAAAAGATGCATCGGGGGCCCCAGCTTTTTAGGGTTTTGCCAGTCCCGGCCTGGCAGCCAGTGCTGAGGACCGCAGTGCCAGGAAAGAGATACGGCTGTCCCAGTGTGAGGGCTTCGAGCCAGACGTGCATGAATGGAAAGTCAACCTGCAGTCGGTGTGTGTGTGTGTGTGTGTGTGAGTACGTGTGTGTGTGTGTGTGTGTGTGTGTATGTGTTGGTTCCGGCTCTAAGAAGTAAATAAGTGTAAAAATGACTGGCTGAACGAGAATGATCAAACTTCAAAATGCGTTTGATATGGCTGTGATCTAATGGCTGCCTCACACACACACGCGCGCTCACCTCCCACTGTGCCGTCTCCCTCTAAATCACCCGTCTGCCTTTAATTCATCATCTTATAATTTCATCCGCACAAATGTGGAGTGGGCCAACGTTGTGCATCACTGTTTTATCCCTCGTCAAGCCTCGAGTCAGATACTCTTAATAAATGGCTGAAAATAAATCACATTAGATAAGAGGGCCAGTTGGGGTTTTTTTTTTTTTTTTTTTTCCCATTCCCAGACGAGGGTGAAGCATTAGCGCTGTTTAGTTTCGAGCGCGGGGCTGTAATAAGTCTTTGAACAGCCTCCCAGATATACAAGATGGAGAGCACAGACTACAGTTAACCATTTCCAATCAAACCCTTCTCGGTGCGTCTGTCGAGCGTCGTTCCCCCGGTAAACTACCGAGGCCTTTTACGAAACCTGCAACTCCTGTTTTTGGTATTCGGTGAACCGCGTGCCTGTGATGTGGTTTTTCAATGTGAACACCAGAGAGGCGATATTAAAACAATTGCTGTAGCCCGTCCGACTATAAGCGACGCCATAATTGGAGACATCTGTTCTCGGAGGCTCCGCTTCGGAAGGTACGGGACCGGCGGCGCATCGGGACTCGGCGGTTTTCATTTCAGTGCCACCCACATGTTGCCTGAGCCGAGTGTGTTTGGTGAGATTACATTAGAACAGTAGTTCACAAAGCTGTTTGGTATCATGTCTTTCAAGTTCTTCTTTTTTTTTTTTGTTCACGAGGCCAAACGGACCAATACATCCCAGAGGAATAACAATGGATTTAAGTTCAATTTCACAGTAATAATAATGGTTGAACACAGTTATAATAATATTTTTTTAACAGCCCCTTTGTAGTATCTTTTACTGTACTGTGATGAAGTGAAGAATAAAATCAATTCATTTAGAGGCCTTACAATCTGTCAGTGTTTGTTGGACCTTAAACAGAACATTTTTGGAGCTGGAGGAAGGCTGCGGGAGACTTGTTTAGAGCTTTGCAAAAGTACTACTGGTTGTATATTATTGACGAAAGTGCTCTTTTCTTTCATCATATGGTTTGTTGAAAATTCATCAAACGATACAGTATGGTAATATTTCAGTTATTCCAAGGGAGGTTGGTTGACTCCTCTTCCTGTTTCAGTGATTTCTGCATATGGCCATTAATGTCAATCCCAAAATAAATAAATACATAAATACATAAAACACAAACACCACTGGACATATAGTTTCAGAATAAGAAAGAAATTTAAAGCAACTGTGGTGCCTGCCTCTCAACCATGCACCCGACCGGATTATACACCATTAAAGTGGTAAAATTAGGCAACTGATCCTTTTAAAAGATCCTTCTCAACGCTTTTTAAGGGAAACAACTGAAAACAACAAATACAGCTTCAGCATCACAATGTTGTGTGAAACAAAACAAGCCATTTTGATCTAAAACTAAGTTGCAGTCTGTTATGTATGGCAACCTCTAATTGTGTCTATAATTGGTCTAAATAAAGGCTGTCAAAAATAAAACCCGTGGGCCAAAACCGGCCTATAAGAACCTCCAATCCGGTCCGCCAATCCACCGAGTAAATTTCAATGAAACATGTTTTTTAAAAAACATTTAAAAAAATTGATATTTACTAAGCGCAGCGGACAAAACACACAACACTGAAACCAAAGCTGGAATATCAATTATGCTGCCACTAAAACGACATTTTACTGTATTATACACCAGAAGGTTTCATTAAAATTGTCTTTATGTTGAGATTATAGTCATTTTCTGTGGAAATTGCTTGGTTTTGTGAAAAGAGACATTCTCATCACGTATACTCTGTGACAAAACGAAGGAATCTTACATTTGAAGGTTATTATGGCACGATTTGGCCTCTCGTGATGAAATTGGGATTTATGTGGCCCCTGAACTAAAATGTTTTTTGACAGTCCTGGTATAAACAGTTTGGTCGAACTGAAAGCTTCTTAACTTTCTTCTTAACCTAAGTGTTGTCAATTTTAGTTATATCAACAAGAACCTCTTCATTTTTATTTAATTTGAATCCATTGGCAAAAAAAAATATTTCGGCATTCCCACCAGCTGAGCAAAAAAAATTGGCCAAGACAAAACAAAGAATTTGGGGTTTGCCGAGTCATCACGTCAGATGATTAGGTTTTGAATCCTCCACAGTGTCTGATGACCCAGAATGACTAAACTGAAGCGTCTAGACCGAATGTAAAATTGTTGGATGTTGATACGCGCGGGTCCACCGAAGCTTTGTCCACATAATTGTTCATAACAGCCAATTTGCCATCTGTGGTACGACTGTTGAATTCACAATGACAGTTCGAACTTGTTTTCTCCTTCCAAACTTAACTTGGAACAGGTGTCCAACTGGCTCGTTCTGAACCCAAGCTTATTTCCTATAACAAGTTCTACACAGAAACATCGACAAGTACTTCGACCAAAGGCAAAGTTAAGCCGGAATTAAATCCCTCTCCAGTTGTCCTTGATAGACTTTCAAGCCGAGGTTTGTAATGATCCGTATCGAAAACAGTTTGATCTGAAATGAGCCCTGCACTGCTTGCTTGACTAGAAATTATGTTGTGTGAATTGTTAAAGTTCGAATTACCTATAAAAAAATTAAAAAAAGATGAACTCCACAGGGCAGTTTGAAGTTTGTGTTTTTACTAAATGATGTATTATTGGATATAAAAATAATTGAGGTCTCTTATTACCTTGCACTACATCATACCACTTCATAGAACTCTTAAACAGGTATTTTACAAGTAGAAATGTTTTGAAAGGTTTAGCAATCGCAAATAAAAGCGTAAAATCCTTAGACATACCCAATTTAAAGTGTGTTAATGTCAACTCTGCTGGAAAAGAAAAAAGAATCTGCAAAATTAGGATTTTGAGACTGTATTGTTTTAGTGACTGATAGTCACTGAGGCTTGATGTTGATGAACTATAGTTGAGAGTCACTCATAATAGCAAACTAAACTTCATCTCCAGTCCATATGAATGTCTATGAACAGGCCATTCTTCATATTTGTAGTGTATTGTTCTTAAAAACAATGGACAGTTGCCAATTAGTCACCTCGTGCACTAACTACATCGTTTTCAGCATTTTTGCCATTTCCGTGTAAACGTACATCTTTTTCAAAATGTTGCCACGTAATCTCAAAACGTTTCTGAAACAATAATGCAAAAACGTTTTCACTTGAAAGTGTTCATGTAAAAAGGGCCTCATTACCTGCTTTGTTTGTGTTCAGTGCAGACCAACCAGCCAACCAAAACAGACGATGACGGTGGAACGCCTTGCCAGACCTACGGCCTCATGTGAATAGGAAAGAGAATATGTCTCATTTTGTTTTTGATATTCAATAAACTATCCAGGGACACATAATGATAATGGTCACTGTAAACGCTATGTCTGCCCTGCAAGTAGGACAAGTTAGACCGATCCAGGTTTTACTGCAAGTCTGATTCCAAAATGATGCACCACTTATCTGTATTAGTTGCATTTGCTCAGAATTACTTTGTGAAAATTTTTGTTATAAACAATGTATGATTTACAACACCATCATAACTGACCCCAATGAAGAATCTTCATTGAAGATTGTTTAAAACCCTAAAGACTTTAAGTGTCGTCTTTGAACACTAAAAGAAAAAAAAAAAAAAGTATTACCATTGATTTGCTCTCAAACAAGATGAATTCTTGCACAACATTAGCTGTGGCTCTGATATATATGTGGGGATTAGATAGCGATTTGGACTCCCTGACAATGTAATTGAAAGCATAGCGCTTCTGCCTACACGAGAGCTGGTGTAGGTACATGTTTAAACAGGACTCGAATGTGAAGTTAATTAAAAGCACATTGTCCTAGCTAAACACGAGACGTCGCGACGAGTCAACACCTGGCTTTTTACGAAGGCGTGTGAAGATGGGGGCCACCGATTCTGCAGACCTCGGCAAAGTGCAACGGGGTGGGTTTCTCGTTCTCTCTCCGGTCTTTTGAGGGCAGACAGCAGGAGACAATTGGACATTGCAGCCACGGCCAATGGCAAGAAGCTGTCCTGGCGAGCCGAACTGCGGGAAAAACAAAGTCAGCGGCTGTGGCGTATGGCAGCCATTATCTCCCTCTGTGATTAAAAGCAAGAGTCTGTCCCCCTGCCTCAAACCCCGGCCTCCGGCCAAGCCGCCGACCACAGCTATTTCTCCTGGTCCCTGTGTACCATTTAATCATGTGCGCGCTGTCGACTATTGTGGTCAGGATAGTTTATATATTGGAAAGGGGGGGGGGGGGAGAGAACAGGAGAGGAAGACGGAGTGAGAGAGGGAGAACGAGTTGGAGGAGAGCATGTGTGAGAAAAGTGAGGAAGAAGGAACCGAGGTGCTCATGGGCCAGACACAACATATTTGTCACATCTCGTCACGGTACATGTTCTCGAGGCTTAAAACAGTTTTTCGTGGCCAGATTTCATGACAACCCCCCCCCCCCCCCCCCCCCCCCCCCCAAATTTGAATGCAACTTTGAATATCAGTATGCAAAGGTTCGGAAGATATTGATGCATTTGTCTCAAGCCGGAGTCAAAAACCGTCACCGAATACACGACTAAATTAAATATTTAGAATACGAATGCACAAAACTGCTGTCGAATGCACTTCTGTGTCAATTTATCTTCTGTCAAGACTCGTTTCTCTTGATGGCGTAGCAGCACCTTGCATTATATTGGTGGGACTTTGTGGACACATGGTCAGTGAGACTGACACCAACAACTTGGCAGAGTCGGTGCTCTTCAGATTGACGTTTTTGTTTGGCAAACCCGGCAATCAAAATAAAGTTGGTATTTAGGGAAGGTGGAGTTAATTTAAAAAAACAACAACATTGTTTTACTCTATGTTCATTATTTCCACACTCCACTCAAGTAGCTTTTAATGATTTAAACACCGGAGCAAATAGGTTTGGACCAAAATGAATTTGGAAAAAACCACATTGAGCAACCGAGGGCCTGTTTACACGGCAACAATTCCAAGTGAAAACATGAAACTTTTCTTGTGGACCCACTGTAAATGCAACATTTTTAAAAATGGCTTCCAAGATAGAACTTTTCAAAAATGCTCGGCCTCCAAAAATTAAGCATTTTTTTGGGTTCAGTCCTGCATAAACGGTGGAGGAGTTTCCACTGCACTTGAGCACCGCGGCTGCAGCTGATCAACAATGGCGGCCTCCAGAGTGTCAGAGGTCTGTGTATTCGCCATTGTTAATATTCATTGTGCATATTCAAGTGCATGTGTGTGGTTTTATCAGAAAAAAACAACCAATAGAGCAAACTTGTGGTCTGGCATGCTCACAAGCTTTTCTACATTGTTTTCAGAAATGAAAACTCAAAAACCTTCCGTTTTCCACTTGAAATGTTTCGGGCCACCTGTGTCTCTTGTTTATTTTTGAACTATGCCCTGGGTACTCTTTCTCAAACACCTTTGAAGAAATCATCTTGCCAGCAAAGTGCAAAACATATTTTGCATTAAATAAACATGCAATTTTGTGGGGGAAACTTTGAAACACCAAAAAGGCAAGATTCGGATTTTAGGTGTTAGAGATTCATTCGACAGTTTAGCCGTTTGACATTTGACTCATTCTATAATCCCGGGTTGCCTTAGACGTCCACCAAAGACGTCATCGCTCTGTTTGTGCAAAGTGACTCATTACGAAAATTGAAAGTGAGCTTCATCAGGGTTTTTGTGGTTAATATTCCAGATACATCAGACACTCAGACTGAGTCATCCGCTCTGCTCAAAATCTGCCAGTCATGACTTTCAGTTGGTTTTTTTTTCTGCTCTTCATCGAGTGTGTTCCTTTAGAGTCAGATCAAATTCATACAAGTCGCTGTGATTTGTGCTTTTTAAAGTTTGATGCTGAGGAAGAGTGGCTGCAAATAGTCGTGATATCAAAGCTGTGATGTCAGGTGTCCCGAGCAAAGACACGCACACACACACACACAAATTTGTTGTGCAATCTTTTGTGGGGTATTCCCATTGACGCAATGCATTTCCTAGCGCCCAACTTTTCCCTTCACATTCTAGTGTCTCATCACCTGAAAACCAACATCTTACCTCTTGAAAACATAGGAACCAGTGTGGGGTCCAGCATTTAGGATCCGACAAGTGTAGTCTGTTGCTCACAAAGACAGAAATACAAAATAGCATAAAAACCTGCTTATATCGTCATATGTGAATTGACGTACAGATGCGTCCTGATAGGAATCCGACTCGTTGCATTCCCTCGTGTTCTCCGTTTGGACACAGATCTGTCAGCACCACGTGACAAGGAGCCCAATTCAGTACGCAGCCAGTTGAACCTGCGGCCTCGGGGGTCAAAGCAATAGTGTTTCTCACAGCTTCAGTTATATAATGGTGTGTCTGGCGCTTCCACGGTGCAGGTGTTGCTGTGCAGCTCTCGCACTGATGTGGTCTACTTCAGCCTGCGAAGCTCTCAGCCAAGGCAGCCGCCACAGGAGCGGCGTTAACCCTTTCCTCTGCGACACAACCCCCCCCCCCCCCCAACCAAGTGAGAAGCCTTGATTTGAGGTTTGTCGCCGAGTTGAAATTGGTTGGAGGAGGCAACGCCTGTCGGCCTGCAGTTTCTCAGGATTTTAGACTGTGTGTGAGCTCATGGGGCTATATATCTATACAGCTTTGAAAAAGAAGAAACTCATTTTTCCTGACTGTAGAACAACAAAGCCTTGTGCCAGACATGACTATTTAACCACCACTTGTTGGTGGAGATGATGTTTTTGTAATGGAGTCAAATGGAATCAAAATCGTAGCCAGACTAACTCGGCTGTTTGGTTTTTGAGCTGCTATTTTTTTCAGTTTTTAGACTGAAAACTGCATCAGGCACACAGTGAGATACTTTTTAAGTAATGATACTTTGAATACACGCATTCTGGATTGCAGAAGTCTACCATGCTCAGGTGAAGGTAACCGATCGCTCAATCCTTTCGGCACACCGAGAACGGCTCCGGTCTTTTTGCCATTTCAATAAAACTGAAAGTGAAAATTCTGGCAGCGGAAAGGATCCGTGGCTCGTGGCCCACATTCTGGTGGCCAAAGCCCTTTGATTGAGAAAATACCATATGAGGGAGAACATCAGCGCCTTGTATCCACTGAAATAATAAGCTGACCCAACCGCCCCTTTTCCTCCGTGCCTTTGAGCACCAGCCAACCATCTGAATCCACTCAGTTCCAAATGAGCAGCTTATTTTTCAAAGTGTCTCTCATTTATGCAAGCTCGGCACCCTGACTGGATATGGGAGGGGGGGGGTGTGTGGGGGGGGGGGGGTTTGGGGGTGACGCAGGGCGAGGTGGAGCAGCAGTGTCATCTTAGAGCATGTCAGATTATCCTGTCTGTCTTGGAAATCCTACGACGGGTCAGATTTTCCCTGGTGGAAGGCTATGTGGTGGGAAAATGGGCAAGGAGTGTCTCTATAGGACCTCTGAATCCCCCGCTCTCTCTTTTAAAGAGGTGATATGTGATTTTTGTTGTCACTCCAGACCACGAGACTCGGCGAGAGCCAGACCTGGTCCACCAACACAACGTTACTTTAAGGGTTTGTTTTTTTGTTTGTTTGGGTTTGTTTTTTTTCCCCTCTCACGACATTGCAGAATACATTTGGGGGTTTTATTGAATGTATTTATAGCAATTGCCGTTAATAAGCACAAGATTTTTTTTAATCAGTTCAATTACAACGGACTCCAATGAAATAGACGCACTATGAGGTTTGTTCACTTTTACAAGGTAATTTCTTCACCAGCAAGCTCTCACAGCGAACGACACTTAACCGGGAACTTAATTAGCCACAACTCTTACAACGGCTGGTTGGTTCAGTCCAATCAATCTTAATAGCCACGGCCACAGGAAACCAAATGAGCAGGACAGGCCAAAGGCCAAATGCTGAGGCCTCAAGTATTCTCTGGAAGTGAATCAGTCTCTGCTGTTGTTTCAGGATTTTATGACCTTTCTTTGATGCGTATGCCCAAATGTGGGCATAAACATTCAGCTCATATGTGGAAAGGGTTTTAAAAACTGTAAAAAGATACACCAGATATACATTCCTCAGTATTTATTCCCACAGAATGTGAAATAGTATCCCCTGTAGGGCCAATGTGTGGCAGCGGCGGGCCCTCTCAATCTAAAAACCAATGTCAAACGTGTCAGTGTTGCAAGTTCGTTGTGAAACATCTTGATCGAGTTAAGGAGAACAACATGATTTTGCCTTAAATAAGTAAATATTGTTATACATTAAAGGATTGTCCTCATGGATAATGTTTTAGAGCTGCTGACTCGTAGCTCTTGTCATAATTCAAAACTACTTTCTTCATGGTTACCATGTACCTTAACTCCTGTTTATATGGGGTGAAAGTAGCTCAGACTTTGTCCTAATGGACTATACAACTACCAGGAACCAGGAGAATACGGACCGGGAGCCGCCATTGTTTTTTACTGTCCATCTACTCACATGAGCAGCAGCAGCAGCAGCAGCGCTTCCCCCGTCTACCATTTATTTGCCAAGAACTTTTCTCACACTACGCTACATCAGTCCACCATTAGCTTTAGAATTGTGTGTTCCACTGACTGGTGATGCCGACTACCGCTAACCATCTTGTCTGTCCAGCAGATGGTCCTCCTCGTCGCGGGTTTGACAACTTCCTCTCATAAATCCAGTGCGAGGTCCTGGAAATCTCACTTATGTCAGAACTTGAAGCCCTTTTGTTGCACTTTGCTGCCCTCCCGGAAACCTCTGGTATTCACGCGGTGCTCTCGGAATGCCCTGAAGTGCAGGAGAGACTTTGAGATGTGAAAGTATCCCTCATTTGCACAAGCCACTTGACATTTCTTAAAGGTTGGCGAGAAGCCAGGCTGGCAAGACAAACTGGTCCCAGAGAAGACGTGATGCTTTACCGTCTCCTGGTTTCTCTTAATGTGCCTTTGTTCCGTCATGCCATTGCATCAAAGTGTCAACCTTTCAAACTCCGGCTCGCATATCAAGGACGCATGGCCTGGACGCTTTGTATTGAGCATTTCTGCATATGGACGCATTGGGGGACGCGAGGCAAATATCTTTGAAACAAAGAATAATAACAGACTAATAGAATTTTAATGCAGAAAAAGTTAGATCATCGTCTTGAACATGTTTTTGGATAACAATGTAGACAGATCACCAGTCCACCACTCGTACACATTCACAATCTTTTTACCAGTTTACCTCAAACGAGAGATCAAAACGTTCAATCTCCTATCCTGATAGTCATACTTTTTTACAAAGTCTGAAATAATACGTGAAGACAGTAGGACATGTCGCAGAACCAAAGGTTTTAAAAGCATCGCAATCACTTGGTAACAGATCAGACTTGCTTTGTCACATATTGTTATTTGGAGCAATTCAAGCCCCTCTTCATGATTTATTAAGACATCTCCAATACTCAATGTACTACAGGAGCATTTTCTGCTCAGGCTTGTCACATCCAGCCTGTCTGAAAGGATCTGAAGTGAAACGGCCATACTGCACTGCTTGCTTGTTAAAAAAATTAAAAAATAAACAAAAAATCAGCCCCAATGTAGAACACACTTTAGAACAGTGCTTCTCAAATGGTGGGGCGAGCCCCCCTGGGGGGGCGTGGTGGGGTGTCAGGGGGGGCGTGAGGCAGGCGCGACTTTCAGTATTAGTGTCTTTATTCATGCTTGAACGATAAAAAAAGGGCCTCCAGCTCATTTTATAAATTTATTTTGATAATCAGGCGATTGTATGCAGAATGCTGGTGCCAGCAACTCATACAGTGGTTTATACAGATAAATTAATAAATATTATCAGGTTCTCAATGGTAGTACAATTCAGGGGGGGGGGGGCCTGAAAAAAATTCTGTCCTTAGGGGGGGCATGACAGAAAATAATTGAGAACCACTGCTTTAGAACATGCAAATTTCACACAAAAAAACCCAGAAACATTCCAGTATCCTCAAGAAACTTATTGTGCCGACTTCTGCATCCGTTAGGTTTCTGTTTCGCAACTCCCAATATCTAACTTTCATTCAGGTTTGGTTGCGAAGAAAACGTGTCACTGGTTCAATCCCTGCACCCACACCTTCGGTATTCGCAACTCGTCGAGTGATCACTTGTGTGACGTTTTTTTCCATTAACCACTACAATGTCCAACTCCCATATGTATCCAGGCCAAGTATACATTAAGTCCAGAGGCACGTGGCTCTTTATGAGCTCAGTGGGACTCTCGGGTTGATAAGGACTTCCCGTCACTACTGCAAATGTGAATACTTCATAGCATTAACCACCTCAAACAACCAGCAGAACAAATGCATGCAGTATGTGTGCAGGTTGACAGTGAAAGAAGTGCTAAGAGGAGCAGGCGTGCAAACTGATTACATTATATTAGCACATGTACAGTAAAATCACATCACACAAATATGCAAGTATTGTGTGACAATGATTGGTGAATTATCAAGTTTCAGTGGAATCTTTGCAACAAATCCATCATATTTTCAGCCGAGTTTTATTATTTAATGTCGGGATGTAACTTTATAGTGAAGTCCAAACTTCAGATGTTCTACTATAACTGACTAATGACCGAATCAATAAAAGATCAATGAGTATTCTTTACCTTTTTTCATTATAGAAAGAAAGATTTTTCTGAATGTACTGAAACAAATGGAAAAAGTTGGGAGTGAACATAAACAATCGATGAGCAATAGAGGTCAAACTCCATTGGCATAATAACCAGTACTCACAAAGACTTGTGTGGTTCCCAATTTGTATTTGCACTATCTCTATTTATTTAGTTCAGTCTGCTAATTTATTTTAAAAAGTAACTTGTGACTGTGCTATTGCTGACCATCTCTAAAATACTGACTTGATATGGCAATTGTTTTTTTTAAATTGATAAATATCTGTATTTTGTTCCCAATTCCCCATATCTTGATGATTAAAGATACATTATTTATCCCCTTGGGGGAATTTGAAACAGCACACACTGAGTAGTTGATGTAAAAAACATCTATAAAAACTTATAATATCATAAATACAATAAACAGCCATCAAGATTCATATAAAGTGTATTGTGGCCCCAGAAACTTGGCAGAAAGAGAGAAAGTCAACAGGTGGAGCTCAGTTCAGAGTCTCGGTCATGGTGGTTGGTTGAAAATATACATCTCATGCACATCATTTGGTGTTGAAGCTCATTTCACTCATCGGGCCTCGTGGTGAAAGCACAGCAGCAGCAGCAGCAGCATTGAAAAGTCAGTCTTGTCTTTCCAGTACTGCAAAAGACTAATGAATGCTGCTGACCTCATTGACTTTGTGATTGACGGCAGGAGTGAAAACTTGAGGCCCGACAAATAGAGTGACAACGAGCTGAGGAGTGACGAATCAGTGAAGATCGTGGCTTGGACGCCACCTCCGTAACATGACGGCGTCTGTGGCCGTCGTCCACCATGCAGGCGATGACAAAAAGAAACGCGCGACGACGGCTTCGCTTCCATTATAAGACACTGGTTTGGGAGCAGCCGCCTATAAAGTTCCTTCCTCGTAACTCTGGATGCTGAAACCGAAAAGAAAAAAAAAGAAGAAGCAGAAGAAGAAGAGGTTGGACCCGCAAACTGCTCCGAGTTGCGAACTAACGCACATCGTCACGCACTTTGAAAAACAACTTTGTGCTGCAGTGTCACCACAGCCACATGTGGCTTTTATAAACTCCATGTGTGTTTGCTGCGTTTTTGTTTTTTTAGGGAAAGACAGACCGGGGCTTTGTGTTTTTTTATTTATTTTTTTTGGGCTCCTCTTCAGGGGGGGATTTTGCTTCTGACCGAATCACCGCTGTCTGTCGGAAAGGGGTCGCCGGGTCGCTATCGTCAGCCTCCAAGCCCCTGCAGCAGGTGCTCATCCCCCTTTGACTGAAGCGAGGAGTCAAGTGGCTGACATTAGAATAACAAAGGCGGGCGGCGGCAGATTGGAGATGGCCAGGTTTCACAGGTGCTGCCGCGGCTAAATCCCGCCGATACAGCGGGGAGATTAGAAGAGTCAAAAGTGATCACGGGTAATTGGTTATCTCACCTCGAGCACCTCGCAGGGTCTTATCCCCACGTAAGCCTCCTTATACTCTCTAAGTGGACGGCTGCTTTTGGAGATGGATGAGGGAGGTGTTGGGGTCGGGGGGGGGGGGGGGGGGGTGGAGGGCGGTGGTGGTGGGGAGGTTGTTGAAAGTTTCGGAGGCTTTGAAAAGCTTCATTCGAGAAAGTGTGAGGAGCTGTGTCTTGTGTCTGGGTATGATGAAAGAGAAGAGGGGGGATACAGTTATGCCAGCCAGTGCATCCCTTCGCCATCCTACCCTCTCTCTCTCTCTCTCTCTCCCTCTCTCTCTCTCCCACACAAACACACGCGCACACACATCTTGATCCACTCGGGGGCTTCGTGTTAGTTTTCATTATCAGCTCTTCCTCTTCACATAATTGAGCACAATGCACGTTGAGTTGGGCCTGGAGTTCCGCAGCGAGAGAGGATGAATACATCATTAACCATGGCGTCCCACACACACACACACAAACAGGGCCCTCGGTAAACAGTGCGGAGGGAGACGGCGGGCGCGCTAAAACTATAGCCGTGATTTTCATTGAGCCTCCTCTTCGCCCGCCGGTTGGAAAAACTTCCACAAAGCCCGTTTAATTGGTAATCCCAAAGACACAGAGAAGATGATCGGAATTAGGCTATATCATGGCGCCTTAATGAACGGAGTGTTTTCCGTCTAATTTAATCAATATTAGAATATCTGCCAATTAGCAGCATTATTTTACTTTGCCAATGAAAATCAGGCCCCTGCTCGTTTAATCGCAGCCCCATCTCACACACTGGTTGCATTACAAATGTGATAACAATGGCTGATTTTTGATTTCGCAGCTGAGAAATAAGAAGAGAGGGCGGCGTCCTAATTACACTCCATTCAAAGTGTTGATGAGGTTTAACTGGCAAAATTAATTAAAACTTTTTTTTTTTCTTTTCCTTTTTTTTTTTTTTTTTCAACCCCCACTCTCTCTATTCCCGGTCAAGATTAGAATCATGACGTTTGGAGTATTTAATCAAAAAATACGCTTCGCAATTAATTAAGAGCTCATTTGCATATGTGTATGTTAATTTGAAGGAAAGGATTTCAATCACGCGTCTTGAGCAAACCTCATCACGGAGGTGTTTGTTTTTTTCCTCCTGAATGCTAACCGGAGCCGCCGCGCAGGCCAGCGTGAGCAGCAGGGACGATATTGCTGGATTAAAGTCCTAATCTTAATTCTTTTCCCTTTAACCTCCGCTGCAGCCCCCAGATTAGTGCTGCGTATCTAATTTTTCGAAGGATTGGCTCATTAGCATACTTTATCTTTTTTTTTTTTTTGCTTTTTAATTGGAGATACACAGGACACAAAGTTTGTGAATAGGTTTCAGATGCTCTCAACTTGAGGGGGATTAGGCTACGTAGCTGCCTTCCACTCAGACGCAGTTAAAGGACTGACAAGGAGGGAGAAAAGAAAGAATCGTGCCTCATCTGCAAGTCCACCCCCCCCACTCTCTCTCTCCACCTCCTCCTCCTCCTCCTCCTTCCTTCATTCTTTTGCCTTTTCCCTTCACCGGCCCGCAGAGGGAATAGGAGAATCAATTAAAGGCACACATAACAGAAAGAGACAGCGAGCCTTTTAGTGCTTAGGTTAATGGTGAGTTATTGTATGAGAATGACTCTGTGAACATTGCTTAATTTCCCCTCCCTCCTTCCCTCCCTCTCCCTGTTTCTCTCTCTCTCTCCCTCTCCCTCTCTCCTCACTGTGGTTAATAGCTATTTTAAGAGCAATATGATGTATTACTCGGGGCTCTCTCGGGGGAAACCCGGAGGGCTCCTGTACTGAATCCATTTAAGACTCCGTGGCGAGTCCATGGTCACACTCGGCCCTATTCAAACAGAGCTCACATCCTCTCCGCACGCCCCGTCCGCCCTCTCAATTTAATGGGAAATTAACCGTACAGTGATGTATTTAAATTCCCACTGTAATCCCGGACAGACGATGAGTAAAACATTCAAGTATGTGACCCCCCCCAGGTGCAGGGTCTCCGATTAGAAAGTAATCAGACCCATAAACTGTTCCAGCATTCACTGTAACAACATTTCAGTTGTTTTGACTTTAATTTAATTGCTTAATTGGATTTAAAACAAGTTTCAAGGGGGGAAAAAAAAGTGATTTTTGAAGTTTGAAGATCACAGCTTGCGTAATGATATTTTCTTTTCCTGCTGTCCGAGCAGGAAATATGAAAGCATTTTGTGGTGCATCTGGTCACAAGAGGATATCTTGCTGTGGTCCACCAGATTGTAGCTTCTCCCAGCTTAACCAAAAAAATATCACAGATCCCTTTTAAAAGGGGTGTTTTGTGGTTATTTTTGTCCATGTGGAGGAACATTTCTGCACGCTAGATCATCTGATGACGTTTTAAATGACGCTTCATGTGAAACAAAACAAAAAACCTTG